>NW_027069806.1:296709-495831 GCF_002906115.3 Quercus suber
GGTACCTAGACTTAAGGTAATATCCCTGATCCTTCAAATGATTGAGGTTATATACCCAGTTCACATCGTGATGGGTCAAACCTAAATTGTATAAGGCGTTTAAAGCCTCTATGCTCCCAAGCACCCTGAACATATTCGAGGCGCACTGCGTGGGAAATAACCTAAAGAACCTAAGGTAATTTCTCGTCAGATTACCCATTGGGATAGTCATCCCTCCCTCGACAAAAGCTACCATGGGGATGACTACCTCCCCCGTTTTTCTATCGTGCAACCAAGTTTGGGGGGAAGCGTATCTCATACCCACTGTTGAAGGAATCCTATACTTAGCCTTAAATGATTCTATTTGCTCCTCGGAATCAACTAGATACTTAAATCTACCCATTTTCTAACAGTCGCAGAGAAAAACTGATACAGAAGATGGAAAACTAAGGAGGGTTAAGGAAACTTACAGGTTTGGAGAATAGGCTCCTCGGACGGGCTCTTAGTATTTATGAGAGCATGGAGTAATGAGAGAAAGACAGATTCAATGAATACGTGCTGAGAAGGAGTAATTTGTAACTGAAGAAAGATTTGATTTGAAAGGCACTTTATAAGGGCACAAAAAGTGGGAGCGGGAAAAACCCCGCCCATAAATGCAAAGGATTCCCCACCGTTAGATTTGCATCAGGTCATTGAACATGTGGGACAACAGAGCAGTTATCATTTAATAATGGCGTGCTCATGACGCCGAAACGTCAGGAGCGTGTCTTGGGCAAACAAAAAGACATTCTGAAAGCGGGGGAAACCTACGAAATAAATGAGGGCTAGATATCAAAATCTTCCTTTTTTCCGAGGTAGCAAAAAGCGAGATTTTGAGGGGCTATTGTGGGGCCTGTTGGTTAAAAAGATATAGTAATCCTCAGAAGTGGGCTCGGGGCCCAACGGCCCAATCCGAGGACGCGTAGTTATCCGAGGATAGCCTAAAAAAGTTTTATTATTATTAAATGGATAATATAGGAGAAAGGAGTGGATATTGTATACAGCGGCATAACGTATGTCCGAGGACGCCAAAGTCCGAGGTGAATGTAACTTTCGTTTTATTGAGGAGACTCCGCAAAGTTGTATCTGAACTGGAAATTGGGTATAGACCTAAGGGGGAGTCGGGGAAGATATCAAATATCTTCCAAGGCCATCACCTCCACATTAAATGCTTTCCAGCTAACCCTCTGGCCGCATTAATGTGGAGGTGATACCAGAACAGTGACTAAGCAGCTTTATGGCCACTGAGCAGAACGTTCCGGTAGGTGCTGGATGGGACAGAAAGGAGCTCCCATGATAAGAACTACACGTGTACAATGGAAATGGAAGGGAGAACGGAGTATATAATAGAGAAACGAATGAAATTGGAGGGGGAGGCTTTTTCGAGAAAGAAAGAAAAAAGCAAAGAGAGGCGGATTGAGAGAAAGCCGAGGAGAGTTTTTCTCAAGGAATAAACCTAAAGTATCCCTTGTTACCAGATGAGTATAACCTTTCCTGTCATACAGTACTAGTTCTTGGACCCATGCTCTAAAAATTTATTGTTTGGGCTTGTTAGGCTGAAAACCCATTCATATCCAGGGTCAATCCAAACTGAGTCCCTACAGAAATTATATTATTTTAGTTGATCAATTAGAATGAAATTCATTCATAAACATATAAATATTATTTTTATCAACCTTGTATTATTAAGAATTATATATAATTTATAATACAAAATGGGTTCTTTATTTATTCTATACATACCTATATATTAAATTAAGGCTCATATTTATGAGTTGTTCATGAAGACATTATTATAGTTGAACTTGTCTCATTTAACAATCGAGCTTAATTTAAACTTTAGCTTGGTCTGATTGCTATATAAAGGAACATAAACAATTTTTTTTTCCAAGTCAAGCCGGACATTTCATTTGCAGCCCTAGTTTCTTCAATCCAAACTCTCTCATCTCTATACTAATTACTAATACCAACTTATCTAGCTCAAGTGCAGCCCTATCGATAAAAGTATGTGGATGGCATGTTGAGCATGAGCGGAAGAAATAAACGAGATGCATAACTTTTTCAATTAAATGCCCTGCCAAAGATAAATATTTATTTAATTTTCGACCATCCAAGAAGTATCAATGTTCGACCTCTATAGAGTTTTAGTTCTTATAATCTCAAGCTATTATTACAAATGTTAGGCTCTTTTGTAGTGGTACTTTAGTTATGTAATATATTATAAGTCTGTTTAAAAAATTCTATATATTATTTTCATGTTCGTGTGTTTTAATAAGTATTACTGTTTCCTAAAAAAAAAAAAAAGGTTCAACCTTTAGAATGTCTCGAAAGTTGGATCCATACAATGAAAAGCATCGAGCTTCAACAAATCGATTTATATCTTTCCTGTCAATAAGTCAATGACTCAATGTGCACAACAAAACTGCTATATAGATTATAGCCTATAGGTTGCCCAAGGTTAACTGCAACCTCATGGCCCAAAATGCAAACCCCATATCTTGTCACATTGTTGGTACTATCTTAACTATATGTTACTCCATTGAAATACATTTTCCTTGTGATGTTTTCCATTATTAATGTATATCCTGAATACAAATTTGTAGTCCCATTTTTGTGTTCTATTTTATGCTTCATAAATCACAATTTACTATGTATTTATATAACTTTTTTTATAAAATAACTAAAGTCTAAAATGAAAAATAAAATCATACACATGGCATACGTAATAGAGTTGGTGGAGCATAAAATAAAATACAAAAAGTAGAATAGAAGATTTCTATTCATATGAAAATTGGGCTACAACTCCTTTTGCCTCAACAAAAGGAAAATTGGGCAACATCATTTGCTATTGCTCATCCATTCATATATTTCTACAGATGATATTGAATTCTGATAATAGTAAGATCCATTTTGCAGTCTTAGAGCATTCACATCAGCCTCAAGGAAATTTTAGTTCAATTTGGTCTAAAAGGCACACTTTTACTACTTTAGCTAAGATACTATTCATAGAGAACTACATCAACCTTAATATTCAATCACATTTCTATTTATTTTTTATTCTTTATCTCTCTCCATTAGTTTTTGAGGAAAGAGCTCTACAAGAATGAAAGAAAGAGAGTGGTAGAGGGAGAGAGAAATTAATATTAATTTTTTTGTAGATGAATAGTGGCAATATTGAGACTATTTTGTAAGTTTAGTCATTTTTTTGGTTAAACATTTGGTGAATTGAGTCTAACGTGAGTGCTCTTACCATTTTAAATGTGACATTGATGAATATGGGTCAAGGTTAGTGCATGTTTGGTTTGGGTTTTCGTAAAGGTTTAAACCTTAATTGATGTGATCCTTCTCCAAATGAACACATGCTATTAAGAATGAATGGCGTTCTTGGATCCCAAAAATTTTGATGGCAACAAGGAAGTCCTCGTCAATCTTTACTTAATGACGCAATATTCTCTACACTGTCAATGTCAATGATCAAATCACAAACCCTCTTACTAATAGTGCAACATGCTCGGAAGATCACTGATCACTGTAATCCACCCTTGGTGTGAGCAACAACCTCTGAATCACTAAAGACCTCCCTAATGGCACACCTTCCTCATCTTCTTGGACCTCATTGGGATCATATGCATATGGATCAACATCATTATACTCTTCTTCACCCTTCTGTTCATCCTCTACCTCGCCCTCTTCTGCTACTACTAGATTCATTACGGCTCACTTAGGGCAAGTACTAGATCGATGCCCTTGTTCTCCACACCTCTAGCACTTATTCTTAGATGGCTTAGCATAGGGATTGGTGTTTGCTGTTAGTTGTTAGTTGTACTGTAAATCCTGCTACCGCCACCTTAGACTAGTTGACATCACTATTCTCCCTAACCACGGGTTGTGATCGTGGTATAAACATGGGTTGTTTTCCTTTATTGGTTGTGGAACTGGATGACTTTGAAATGTAGTTGGAAAACTTCATACCTACCCTGAGATGTTGATATTCTATTTTCTTTGCTAGGGTTACAACCTTATTTAAATATTATAGAGTTTGTAAGGATACCTAATCTCGGATGGACACCCGCAGCTTGTGTACAAATCTGAATATTCGTTGATCTTTAGTCTCTTCCAGGTCATTGCAATTTGCCAACCGGTCAAACTCCTCCATGTACTCATTAACTATCCGGGTACTCTACCTACAATCCTAGTACTGTTTGAACAACACCTGCTGGTAATATGGCGATAAAAACCGTTCTACCATTAGTCTTTTCATCCTCCTGCATAGATAGTATCTGAAGCTTTCTCTCACGGGTATGGTTTAACTAAACACGATCCCACCTGGCATATGCTCCACCATTCAATTTGTATACCACTAAACACACCTTCTTGTCATCAAGAGTATCCATATAATCAAAAAACTTCTCAATCTCACTGACTCAATCCAGATACTCTTCAATGGAGACATTACCATTAAAAGATGGTAATTCTACCTTCATATGATAGTCCATTTACTCCTAATAATCTCGACCATTATCCCTCGCAGGACCACGACAATTCCCAAGGACTCCTTCTGCATACTACTCTTCATCCTCACTGTTCTCATCATTATAGTCTTACTACCTATTCTGATTGGGACCACGATGGGGAGGGTTACGCGCTTGGTTATCACGTCGCTCTTTGTCATGACGATTAGGGTTTTGAGCAAGAAGGGCAGTGAGTGCTTCCTGAATCCCATGCAGTTCTTGTTGGGTCTGTTCATGAAATTGTTGATTATTTTCACGAAATTGTTAAGTCTCTTCAAAAAACTTGTAGAACTCAATCCTAGTAAGGATTGGGTTGTTGACATCGTCATCGCTGTCATTGTTATGGTGGTCACCGTCTCACTCGTTAGCCATCAGACCAAGGTATGTCAAGGTTTTGATACCAACTGATGTCACGGAAGTTTGAAGAAAGCACACATGATGCTTTCTGCATGATGCTCTTTTTGATGGACAGAAACTAAACTGTTAGTTTCTGGATAGTATATCTCGAATCCACAAGGGGTTCCTTGAATTCACAAGGTGATAAATTGGAATACAGGAGAGAAAAGTTTGAGAAAAACTTTGCAATTTTGTTGACAATAATCTCTCTTGTCTTTGAAAGCTACAAAACATATAAATACTGAGAAAGTAAAACCCTAGGACGATTAGGAAACATTTGAAATCCTAATTCACACTAATTACGTCATTATGTGACAAAATACCAAAATCAACCAAAAATGGTAAAATTGCGTTAAATGCAAAATTGTAAACTACTGACCTAAAGTGTTGCCCCAAACAATCAAGAACTTATTTGATTTTTGAGTAAAAAGTTATTAAGGAAACAAAAATTACTATAAACGACAAAGTCGCAGTTTTCGAGGCTTAAACAAAGGAATTTGCCAATTTCTAGGGTTCCCTCATGGCAAAGCTACAATTATTGCTCAAAAGACAGTTTCGCTTCAGCCTGCCAAATTTCATGCGATTTCGACTCTAAGGCCCATGATTTCTACTAGTGCCTTTTTGTCTTGTAAGATGATTTCAAGCACGTGTAAGGGTCTAGAAAGGCCATGACAGTCTGTTTTACATAATAAGATGACAATTTTAGCCATTAAATCTTAACTGGATTCTAGTCCCAACAACCTTTGAAGGGTCACCATTATGAGAACCATAACTTGGTACAAAAAATGTTTGGAGATCCCTCTTGGTACCAATATATATAATGCATCATAATGCATCCTACAAAATAGTACATCTCACTATGTACATCATAACGCATTTTGTACATTTTACTATATGCATTCATTATGCAGTGTGGTGTATCATTCCACCATGCAATATTCCACTGGTTCACATATTCTATCAAACAAAAAGACAAAAGACAAGACATCATATCATGCAAGTAAAAAAAACAAAGTTCAGTAAATGTAGAGCATCTGAGGCTCTCCTAGTATTATAAATACTGAGTTATACCTTGAAAATAGAAAATAGTTAGAATCAATTATAGAGCAAATAAGTGACCTTACTTTGGGTAGGGATGGCAATTTTTGCCCAGCTCGGCCCGACCCTAATAGGCCGGGTTTTACCCGAACTGATAAGGAAAAGGGTCCCCATACCCAATTTTTTTAAAAAAAAAACCCAAAACGGGTCCGGGTTTTATTAAAAACCCGGCTCGAACCCAAACCCGGACCTGAACTCGACCCGGTTACTTTGAAATTACTAAAAACCCCTTATATATATATATAGCTGTTAGGAAAAGAGAGTGCCTCTTTTGTATCTAGGGTTTTGTTCCCAAACCTCTCTAAGTCTTTGTTGCTCATATTTGTGGTTTATGTGAATTTCTTGTGAGATCCTTAAAGAGTTTTCCTTCACATAAACTTAGGGTTTTCAAGGTAGAGATATTATCTACATCTTGATGATCAACAAGGTTGTTGCCATTGGAGCTTAAAGAATAACAAGTGGGGGTGCTTGTACTTGATTGAAGAGTCCAAGAAAGAAGGAGTCCGTGGATTCGGAGCTTGCACGTGGTCGTGTCAGTAAGTTTTACTGGTGGGTAGCATTAGGAAGTCAAGCGGGGAGTTTGTAAGTCCTTTTGTATGAATTTCGATTCTTTCGCATAGTGGATTCAGGTTTACCTTAAGGATAGCTAGGTCAAATCCTCCCCATGTTTTTACCGTGTGGTTTCTTGGGTGATCATATCTTGTGTTATTTATTATTCTGCTGCTTTATATTTTTGATATGATTGTTTATTTGTGATAACCTAAAATTGCATAACTTGACTAAGTTAATAACTTGGCTAATTAACTAGGTTAATCTAGTTGGTCAAAGGGGTCTAAATTTCTAACAATAGCTATAAACAAAACCTAACCCTCATTTCAGCTCGTGCCTCACTCTTACAGAAGCACACTCATGCCTCACCCTTACACCTTACACAGTCACACAGCCTCCGTCTCACTCACTCTCAAGCACCGCTGGCCCAAGCTCTCTGCCTCTCACCGCCGGTCTAAGCTCTCACTCACTCTCAATCTCATCGTCGACCCAAGCATTCACCACCGGTCCAAGGTCTCACCGCCGTCCCCAACTGTCATCGCCGGTTTGTTCTCTACTTCGCTTCAATTTTTTTTTCTTAAGTATTTCATAAAATGTTTTTTTTTTCCTTTTGTTTTCTCTACTTAAGAAAACTCAAAACTATGGACTTCAACCTTTTTTTCCTACTTCTAGTTATTGTAGGTTAATACATGACAAGTCTTTTACTCCATTTTTTTTCAGCATTGGCTTCCTTTGGAAGCTTCATCAGCTTCTTCCCAAACCTTTTATTTATTTTTACCTTTACAAGTTGAAAGTTGAAACTCACTTTCCTTTTTAAGTTCCAACAACTCAAACAAAATTCTTTTTCTTTGGCTTACACAAACCCAGTCGCCCAATCCTCTTCACTTCACATGTAGATTCTACTCCACAAAAAAATTCATTCTACTCTTGTTTCAACTTTAGAATTTCAGCTTCAAATCCAAACTAAATTATCTAATTAGTGCGAAATTCATTAATGAGTTTTGTTGCCTAGCAAAGCCTTTTCATGCATGAAATGATTTACAACTATTAGAGCTGTGAGAAATTCTACATAATTCTATAGGGTGATTGAATTCAATTTAGTGCGCAATATTTTTTTAGCTTCTTTATTTACAAGAAAGGGAAACTGTGTGATGCTAAATTTTGGGTGTATGGTTTGGTTTGTCAATATATGTTAAACTGTTAAAGCTTTGTTATGTTAGCTGTAAAAAAGTGAGTGGGACATTTCATTTTTGATGAGTGAATAATTGAGTGTAGTTTAATGGAAAAATAAATTTTATGGGAAAATGTTTTTCAAAGAAAGTGTAATTGTTTAATGGAAGAAATTGTTTATTGTCTTTTTGTGTTTGTTGTGAATGCAGTGCTTGAAACGGAGATGGAAGACACAAACAAATCTGGTTCTCCCTCACCAAATAGCTCTCCCTTGAGAACCGAACATTGTCCCTTGCCAGCTATGTGGTCTCCTTCGCCATTTTCACAATCACCCTCGCCATTGTTGCATTCTTGCAGCCCACCCTTAGGATCACCATCACCTTTATGCCCATTAAACAATGAGTAAGTGTTTGAATTTGTAGTTAATCATGTTTAATTATCATTAGGTTAATAGAATTTGTGAATTTGTGTAATTATGAATTTGTGCCCATTAATTAATGAGTATGTGTAATAATGAATTTGTGAATATTTGTTTTGATTGATAGAATTTCTAACTCCCAAAATTTTGAACCTATTAGAAGTCCGAAATCCCCAATGGTGGACTTAGTGGGAGAGGTCTTAGAGGTAGAGGAACAAGAAGGGAGTCAAGGGACAGGGGAAGAGGTAGAGCAAGAGGGTACAAATGAGGATGAGGATACAAGTAGAAAAATGAAAGACTACCTCAAATGTTTGGGAGCATTTTACAAGGAAGAAAGTTGATGGGAAATTTAAAGTCCAATGCCCTCATTGTAGCAAGCTTTACTTGGGTGACTCTAGCCAAGGTACATCCCATTTGCGTAATCATTTAGCAAGATGTCCATTGTTAAAGTTTAAAAATATAAGGGATATGCATCAACAAGTATTAATTAGACAATAAAATAAGGTGGATGGAACGATGGGTTTAAATGCTTACCAATTTGATCAAAACAAAGTGAGGAATAATTTTGCTTGTATGGTCATCCTACATGAATACCCACTTTCAATAGTTGACCATATTGGGTTTAGAGAATTTGTGAACTCTCTTCAAACTTTTGTTTAAGCTTATCTCAAGAAACACTTTGAAGAGTGACATTCTTAAAATTTATGATAATAAAAGGGAGAAAGCTTTGAAGATCACAAATAAGAATGGAAGTAAAATGGCAATTACAACTTATATGTGGAGTTAGAGTAACAAAAAAAGAGGGTTCATGGTCATTACCGCTCACTTTATTGATCAAATTTGGACATTGCAAAACCGGGTTTTAAGATAATTTTTTAATCTATGAATGTTAAATCTATTAAACCATATGAATTGAGTTTATGATATTGGGTTAAATTGAATGTTAAAAGTTTTATGTTTAGAATGTTTATTGAGTTATGTTAAATTGAATGTTTATCGAGTAATGTTATAATTATTTCTATTATTTTTCTAGGTTTATTTATGTTTCTTCTCCACACAAGAAAGTTGTCCTTGCTGAAGTCCTTGTTGATTGTTTTTTAGAGCGGAACATTGATAAGAAGTTGTCTACAATAATTATTGATAATTGTAGTACTAATGATACCATGATAATACTTCTCTTGATTAAGCTTGATACTAGTTCTCTTATGATGAGTGGCTCTATGTTGCATATGAGGGGTGCTTCACATATTTTAAATTTAATTGTGCAAGATGGGTTATCTTTTATTGGTGATGGTATTGAAAGGATTCGTAATAGTGTGATTTATTGGACTAAATCATTGAAAATGAGGCAGAAATTTGATGAAAATGAGGCAGAAATTTGATGAAAATGCACACCAATTGCGTGTTCAATGCACCAAAGAGATGGTCTTAGATTGTAATACACGTTGGAATTCAACTTACTTAACACTTTCTACTGTATTGATTTATAAAAATGTTTTCTCTCATTTGGCTAAACATGAAGTATCTTATACTTGTTTGCCACATAACTATTATTGGGAGGTAGTCAAAGATATTTGTGGGAGGCTGGAGTTGTTTCATAGTGTGACTAAGTTTTTCTTTAGTCGTAAGTACCTCACAACTAATATGTATTTTACTTTGGTGTGTGAGTTGAAAATTGCATTAAATGAATGGAGTTTGTCTTCAAATAGTACGATGGCAAAAAGCCTGCTTGCTAAATTTAATTCTTATTGAGCTAATGTTAATGTTGTTATGGCTGTTACTGCTATCTTAGATCCAAGATATAAGATGGAGTTATTGGAGTTTTATTATCCTAACATTTATGGTGATAATTCTGATCTGGAGATTGAAAAAATTAAGAATCTTTGTTATGATTTACTTCATGAGTATAGAGATGTAGATAAGTCCCTTGTAGATAATGAAGGAAGTTCTCATATGCCTGCAAGTACTTTAAGTCATGTGGCACAAATGAAATTTAGGTTGAGTGAGGTAATGTCATCCTTTGATTTGTTTGTGAACAATAGTTCAAGTAATTCAAAGAAACATAGGAGTGCTAGAATGGAATTTGATAATTTCATTGATGAGGGAGTGTTGAAGAAGAGTGATGACTTTGATATTTTGGCATGGTGGAAAAGTAATGGTCTCAAGTATCCTACTTTACAAAGGATTGTAAGAGATATTTTACCCATTCCTGTCATAACTGTTACTTCAAAATCTGCCTTTAGCACTAATGGGAGACTGTTAAGTCCACACCGTAGTAGGCTTCATCCCAAGACTATAAAGGTAATGATGTGTGCTCAGAATTGGTTATGGAATGAAATCAACAGTTAGCAATTGACTAATTTGTATTTATAAAATCAAAATTGTATTTTTATATTTGCTAGTTATAATTTGATGAAGTTTATTCCATTTTTTTAATTCATTGTTGTTATAGGTTCTTCCACTATGCCTGGAGATTGTACACTTCAATCAATTCTTGATGATGGGGAGCCTAATGAAGAGGATGAGAGTTGTGTCATAGCTGTGGAGGATTAGACTTTTTGTATTAATTTAGTATTCTTTTTAATTTCTTATACTTTTTGGATTAATTTGTTGGTTTGTAATTATTCTAAACTTGTCACTTGTGGGATTTATTTTGTAGCTTTTTAATTTCTTGAACTTGTTGGACTTGTGATACTTATTTCTTGGACTTGTTGGATTTATTTTATTTTTATGTTTAGTAGGTGATTTTAGCTATGATTTATTGATTTATGATTAAATGGTTATCTTAGCTAGGTGATTTATTGATTTATAATCTTAGATATGACTTATTGATTTATAATTAACAGGTGATTTATATTGATTTATGATATTAGTTATGATTTATTGATTTATAGATTTATAATTAAGAGGTGATTTATATTGATTTATTATATTAGTTATGGTTTATTGATTTATAGATTTATAATTAACAGGTGATTTATTGATTTATGATTAATAGCCTATGATTTGGACTAATTTGGCATTTGGGTCACGTTTTCTAGGCTTGAATCTGCATGTCATAGGGCTTGAATCTAGGCAAAAATGAATTTGGACTTCAATTCAAAAAAAAAAAAAATTTGGTTGGGCCACAAATTGGGCCCGAATTTGGTAGGGCTAAACAAGGCCTGCGGGGCGGATTTGGGCCCCACATAAAAAACTCGTTTATTAAACGGGCCAGGTCCGAGTCCGAGCCTGCGGGGCAGGTCCGAGTCCGAGCCTGCGGGGCAGGTCCGATATGGAAAAACTCGACCCGAACCTGGCCTGTTGCCATTCCTAACTTCCAGTCCTAGTTATAACATAACAAAAAGAAAATTATATGGAAAAATTAGTAATCAAGAACCTTTGGTCTTTTGAATGCGAGGTTGCAAGATTATTAACTCAAAATAACTACTTTTTTTCACTCTCAAACTTGAATTTTTGACCAGTTACAAAATAGGGTGTAAAGTATTGCAAGGCCAGCAATACTTTTCCACTTCTGATTTGATGGGAGAAAGTGATTAGGCGGTTCATCACCGTCACTCATTGAAATCTAAAGATTTAAAAGTTGAAGAAACTTAAGTGGTCGTTATCTCTTATAGCATAAGATATATACAACACGTACGTATACGTAGTTGATTAAATTAGGATGAGTGAAAATCTGCGTACACTAGAATTGGGACTAGATAAGATGGAAGACAAGACAAACCCAATTAGGTTGCACTAGAAAACAATGTGAAAAACATATATACTATAAAGTTTCTGTCACACTTTCAAGCTGAAAAAGAGCTGTCAAAGATGTCAAGTGGACGAAAAATCAACAAAAAAATCCAAATAATATCAATGAGTTAAGTCTCGAGTCTCAATTGTCATCTTCTTCACTGGTAAACCATACAAAAATGCTTATTAATTAATATGTTACATTGTTACTCAACTAGAGCTATTTAACATTATCACGAGGTCTTAGAATGCCATCATACATATTCCTGTCAACGACGTTGCTTGTGTAATCTCGAAAAACACTTCAAGGTACCCCTTCTAATTGGTGTATGAACTATATTTAAAATATATATATATATATATAACAATTAATGTTGAATAAACCATAATAGTAAGTAGGATTTAGTAGGCGTTCTATTTCACATTTGGACAAATGAACAGTCATTTTTCCTTTGGATATGAATATAAGAAATATACAGAATACAGTGTTGTTGTCGTGAACGCAATTGCAATGAGGTAAAGAGTAAAACCATATATTAGGTTAAACAAAGAATACTTTTTCCAATCTTTGTGTGAGGTCAGCTTTATCCACTCTCTGTAAAATATGTATTCACGTGCTTGCTGAATCATCATAATATTGTCCCCAAAACATAAATATCTGTTAAGAAAATAAGGAAAAAACTTATTCAATTCCCCTGTCACCATCTTCATGAACAAATTTCTTTATCATAATCTTGATCGGGTTACGACTTTAATAATGTTGCTTAGTTTTCCCTGATAATAGTGAAATCCTTGCAACTCCATGGACATAAGCAAATTGCCGAACCACGTAAATACTGTTTTGTACGTGTGATTCCTTTTTTTTTGCATGTGTTTTTTTCTCTATTTTGTTTCTCACAGGTTTAGGAATTTCGGGTTAATTCCCTTCAACTGGTATAAGAGCCTAGGGTTAGGTTTGAGTGGGAGCAATGATAGAGGAAGCAAGAAAGGCGTCTGGAATAGAAAAGTTCGATGCCACAGACTTTGGATTCTGGAGGATGCAAATCGACGATTATCTTTATGGGAAGAAGTTGCATCTGCCGCTTCTACGGGAAAAAACTGAGACTATGAAGACTGAGGAATGGGCTCTTCTTGACAGACAGGTACTAGGAGTTATCAGGTTAACTCTGTTTAGGTCTGTTGTATACAATGTTGTAAAGGAGAAGACCACATCAAATCTGATAAAGGCTTTGTCTAGTATGTATGAAAAACCGTTAGCAGACAACAAGGTGCATTTGATGAAGAAATTGTTCAATCTGAAGATGGCAAAGAACACATTAGTAGCACAACATCTGAATGAATTTAACACTATCACAAATCAATTGTCGTCTGTAGAAATTGATTTTGATGATGAGATTCGTGCACTGATCGTTTTAGCTTCTTTGCCAAACAATTGGGAGGTAATGAGGATGACAGTAAGCAATTCTACAGAAAAAGAAAAGCTGAAGTACAATGACATACGAGATTTAATTCTGGCTAAGGAAATTCATAGAAGAGATGCAGGTAAAACCTCAAGATCTGGTTTTGTCCTAAACCTTGAGACAAGAGGCAGATGTAATGACATAAATTCAAATCGGGGTAGATAAAAATCTAAAAATTCTAACTGGAACAGAAGTAAATCTAGATTAGGCCAACAAGTACGATGCTGGAACTATGGGAAAACAAGTCACTTTAGGAGGTAATGCGAAAGTCCTAAGAAGAAGAATGAAGATGATTCTACTAATGCTGTAACAGAAGAGGTACAGGATGCATTACTTCTTGCAGTAGACAATCCACTTGATTATTGGGTTTTGGACTTAGGAGCTTCGTTTCATACCACTCCACACCGAGAAATCATACAGAACTATGCTGCAGGTGATTTTGGTAAGGTGTATTTGGCTGATGGTACAGCTTTGGATGTTGTGGGTATGGGAGACGTCCGTATATTGTTGCCTAATGGGTCTGTTTGGTTACTGGAGAAGGTTTGACATATTCCTAACCTGAGAATAAATTTGATTTCTGTTGGACAACTTGATGATGAAGGACATGTAATACTATTTGTTTATGGTACTTGGAAGGTTACAAAGGGAGCCAGAGTATTAGCTCGTGGAAAGAAGACTAGTACTATATATATGACCTTAAGTCCAAGATACACAATTGGAGTGGTTGAAGCAAGTACTGATACAAGCCTATGGCACCACAGCCTTGGTCACATGAGTGAGAAAGGGATGAATATGCTGCTGTCAAAAGGGAAACTACCAGAATTGAAGTTTGTTGATTTTGACATGTGTGAAAGCTGCATCTTAGGAAAGTAGAAAAATGTGAGTTTCTTCAAAACTGGCAGGACACCTAAAGCCGAAAAATTGGAGTTAGTACATACTGATTTGTGGAGGCCTTCTTCAGTTGCATCCCTTGGAGGTTCAAGGTACTACATCACTTTCATTAATGACTTAAGCAAAAAGGTATGAGTTTATTTTCTGAAAAATAAATCTGATGTATTTAAAATTTTTAAGAAGTGGAAGGCTATGGTTGAGACAGAAACATGTTTGAAAGTAAAATGTTTGAGGTCAGATAATGGAGAAGAGTACATATATAAAGGATTTAGTGAGTGTTGTGCTGCACAAAGAATTAGGATGGAGAAGACCATTCCTGAGACACCACAGCAGAATGGTGTGGCTATGCGCATGAACAGAACTCTCAATGAGCGTGCTAGGAGTATGAGGTTGCACGCTAGACTACCAAAAACTTTTTGGGCTGATACTGTTAGCACTGCAGCTTACTTGATAAACTGAGGACCATCAGTTCCCATGGAGTTCAGACTTCCTGAGGAGGTTTAAAGTGATAAAGAGGTAAAGTTTTCACATTTAAATGTTTTTGGTTTTGTCTCTTATGTTCATATTGATTCTGATGCTAGTAAACTTGATGCAAAGTCTAAAATATGTTTTTTCATTAGCTTTGGTGATGAAAAATTTGGCTATAGACTTTGGGATAAACAAAACAGGAAAATCATCAAAAGTAGAAATGTGACATTTAATGAACAAGTTATGTACAAGGACAGGTCAACTGTAATGTCAGATGTTACAGAGATAAATCAAAAGAAATCTGAGTTTGTCAACTTAGATGAATTGACTAAAAGTACTGTCTAGAAAATGGGTGAAGAAGATAAGGAGAATGTAGATTCACAGGTAGATTAGAGTACACCTGTAACTGAAGTCCGCAAATCTTCCAGGACCATTAGACCTCCACAACGTTATTCACCCAATCTAAATTATCTCCTATTGTCTGATGGTGGTGGGCCAAAGTGTTATGAAGAAGTCTTGCAGGATGAAAATTCAAGCAAGTGGGAGTTAGTCATGAAGGATGAGATGGATTCCTTGTTAAGGAATCAAACATGGGAATTGACTTAATTGCCAATAGGAAAGAAAGCTTTGCACAACAAGTGGGTATATAGAATAAAGAATGAGTATGATGGCAGCAAGCGTTACAATGCTAGATTAGTTGTCAAAGGGTTCCAGCAGAAGAAGGGCATTGACTACTTAGAAATATTTTCTCAAGTTGTGAAGATGTCAACAATCAGACTAGTATTGGAAATGGTGGCAATAGAAAACTTACATCTCGAGCAGTTAGATGTGAAGACGGCATTCCTTCGTAGTGACTTGGAGAAAGACATTTACATGATTCAACCAAGAGGGTTCATTGTTCAGGGACAAGAAAATCTAGTTTGCAAACTGGGAAAGAGCTTGTATGGCTTAAAACAAGCTCCTAGACAGTGGTACAAGAAATTTGATAGTTTTATGCATAGAATTGGGTTCAAGAGATGTGAAGCTGATCACTATTGCTATGTTAAGTTCTGTGACAATTCTTATATCATTTTACTGTAGTATATGGATGATATGCTCATTGCAGTGTCTAGCATTGAGGAAATTAATAATTTAAAGAAGCAATTGTCAAAACAGTTTGCAATGAAGGATTTGGGAGCTGTAAAGCAAATCCTTGGTATGAGAATCATTATAGATAAGGCTAATGGTACATTGAAACTTTCACAGTCAGAGTATGTGAAGAAAGTTCTCAACAGGTTCAACATGAACGAAGCTAAACTAGTGAGCACACCCTTGGGTAGTCATTTCAAACTAAGCAAAGAACACTCACCGAAGATAGAAGAAGAAATGGACCATATGAGTAAGGTGCCCTATGCCTTAGCTATTGGCAACTTGATGTATGTTATGGTGTGTACAAGGCCAGATATTGCACATGTAGTGGGAATTGTGAGCAGATTCATGAGTAGGCTAGGAAAGCAGCATTGGGAGGTAGTCAAGTGGATTCTGAGATATCTGAAGGGTTCATCAGATACATGTATTTGCTTCACAGGTGCAAGTTTGAAACTGTAGGGTTATGTAGATTATGATTTTGCTGGTGATATTGATAGTAGAAAGACTACTACTGGGTTTGTATTTACTTTTGGTGGTATAACTATATCATGGGCCTCAAATCTACAAAAAATTGTTACTTTGTCTACTACAGAAGCTGAGTATATTGCAGCAACTGAAGTTGAAAAGGAGATGATTTGGCTACATGGCTTCTTAGATGAATTGGGTAAGAAACAGGAGATGGGCATTCTACACAGTGACAGTCAGAATGCAATTTTTCTTGTTAAAAATTTGACTTTTCATTCAAAGTCGAAGCACATAGAGACAAAATACCACTTTATCCTTACCTTGTTGAAGATAAGCTAGTAATACTTGAGAAGATTTATGGATCTAAGAACTCGGCAGACATGTTAACTAAGGGTGTCACTATTGAGAAACTGAACTATGTGCAGCTTCAGTTGGTCTTCTAGATTAAGGACAGGAGGATGAGTTGCAGGGATGAGAGATTGTTTTTGGAGAATTGCGGTTGATGTTGGTGATTAAATTAGTTTCCAAGTGGGAGATTTGTTGGGCTTTGTGGAGCTTAGTTGTGTTTGATCTGGTTAATGGTCCGACCCGACCTAAATAATGTTGTGTGATTTTTTAATGGGAGATTTTTTAGGCTTAGTCCATGGAGGGGAGACTTGGGCTTTTTGACCCGTTTTGTAGCCCATTATGAATCCTGTGCGCAGGATGTAGAAAATGTAGGTTTGGTGATTAGGGTTTTTTTTTTGGGTTGTCGTTTTTTAGAGTGAGAAAAACTGTATTGCCGCACTTTGTATTTTTCCTTGATAATAGTGAAATCTTTGCAACTTCATGGATATAGACAAATTATCGAACCACATAAATATTGTCTTATGCGTGTGATTCCTTCTTTTTTTTTACGTGTGTTTTTTTCTCTATTTTGTTTCCCACAAGTTTGGAAATTTCGGGTTAATTCCCTTCAGTCCCCAAAACATAAATATTTGTTAGGAAAACAAGGAAAAAATTTATTTAAATTCCCTTGCTCGCTGTCACCATCTTCATGAACAAATTTCTTTATCATACATCATTACAGGCCAACTAAGACAAAATAAACAACATTCTAATTGAGTATAATTCAAAACCCATTAATTTGTATGGTCTCTATTGTCACTAGGAGATGCAGATGCACTCTTGGAAGTAGATAACGGCAATGAAGGTGGTAGAAACATCAAACTTCCGGGCTGTGAATTTGTCATTGATTGCGTTTCGTTTAAGAAGTTTGATGCACATCCGTTCCCTTTAGGTGGAGATGCCGGGAAGGTGGTAGAAGGCGCTTGGAATAGCTCACTACCCCATCTTGATTTCTGGCCAAAATTATTATCTCCTCCACCATGATTTCCTAGTGCACCACCACTTGCAGCAGTACCTCCAGTGCCCATGATTGAAGAGAGTGCAGCTACTAAAGCAGATTGGAAACTTGGGTCAGCTGTGATTGCTTTGGTTGCAGCAGCAATGGCACTATTCTCTTGTTGAGAGTGTTGAGGAGGAGTTGGGTTGGTCTTTTGCATGTACGACTGATATATACTGTTTTCTATTTGACTTCCAATAGGCAAGTTTCCAATTTGGTTCCTATTGTAGGAGGGTTGAGTACTGCCATAGCTAAGGAACCCATTGGCCCAAGACACTGCATTGGACTCAGAAGAACTAAAGTTGAGACTTGTGGAAGAATATCTTGGAGGGTAGTTTGACGAAAGCCTATTAAAATGAGTTGAAGAAGAAGAGGATGGAGCAGAAGTGAGATCAAGAGTGATTGTTGGGCATGAAGGTACAGATGATGAGAAAGGAGAATTATTGGGTAAGTAGAATTGCTTTGATTTTATATCATCTGATAGATAATAGTTTAAGCCACTGGTGGCTAATGAGTTATGGCCAGGTAATTGGGAGCTTGATGATGAGCCGGACAAAAGCATTGAAGCCGCGGCTGAAGTGGTGGAAGCCATAGCAGTGGCTGACATAGGAAGTGGATGGTTGTGTGTTCCTTCGTAGGTGGTAATCAAGATGGTCATATCTTGGGCACATCTTTGCACCTGAAATTGCAAACAAGCTAATTGTTAAAGGGAGTGCTAAATTTTTAAAAATAATTATCAATGTAATGGCTTTTGAAGTCTATTAATAAGATGAAATAAAATTGTTTATAGTTGTTAGATTAAATGTACTATTTCTTAACTTAAATTTTTAAGAAATTGTGAATTTAATCATTTAATTTAATACTAAAAGTTCTTCAATTTTAGTTGGAATGAATTAATAATAATGTATGTACTAATTTAAATGGTGATGACAAATTATGACGTACCTGTCTTCTTACTGGGCATGATGGTGCAACTGTGCATCGATAATATGCTCGAGGGCATGGGTTTCCTTTTGCAATCTTCTGTCCATATTTCCTCCATTGGCATCCATCATTCATCTATATATAAAATAAAATAAAAATGTTATTCGGTCTCAATGAGTAATATAGATATAGCTTTTAATACCAGTCACCTCTCCCAGACTTCATATAAGTCGGTTATTTATTTATTTATTATTATTATACATATGATATAATTTCAACTAATAACATTTGTTCTATGATAATTATTCTTTATCATTAAGTCAAAATATCAATTGGTTTATGATGTAGCCAGGTTTGAATTCTATATCTCTTCTTCGATAAGATATTTTTTCAGTTGAGTTAATTAGAATCCACCGTATAATTTGGGACTTTTTATCTTGGCAATGACATATTTTTTACATTAATGTATCAATACAACTTAGATTAAAGCATTATTGCTAAAGACACAAAACTTAATGTATAAAATATTGGGATAAAATTCCCTCCCATTGAATCCTTCAATTCTCTCCAATTTTAATTTAGAAGTGGTTTTTTTTTTTTTTTAATTTTAAATCAAATAAATTTCATATGTCTTACTTCTGACTAAAAATAGGAGAGAATTGAAAGATTTAATGTTTTAAATGTCACATCTTTTACATCTAAATAAAAATTAGAAAGAAGTTCAAGATCAATTGGAGGGGATCCTTTTCCAAAGATGTCCATGAGGTGCATGATTAGATACTTACAGTTGGGGTATCACATCTGGCCCTCACACAAACCCTAGCTTTCTTCACAGGATTTTGTTGTGGAGCTTCATCATCTCCACTTCTCTTGAGAGCTTTACTAGGTGCCCAAGTCTCTCTAGCTTCTTCCTTTACTTCTTCAGAACTATTAACAGGACTTTGATTTTCTATTGATTTAGACAATTCCAATTTGTAGTCCAGTCCAAGACTTAGGCCTTCCTTAGTTTCCTCATCTTCTTTCCATTGGGTAGATACCACATTAACCTTTTCTTCCTTTTTTGTATCACTTAAAGTTCTTCCAAGTCTAAGGGAAACAAACTCGGGTTCTTCAATTTCTTGATGCTTGTTAGCTGTATCCATGGATTTTCTCCCTTCTTGTTGAACAATGTCACGGAATTTCATTTCAAGGGTCTGGTAATCCTTCATCATTCGATCTAAAAACTTCTTTAGCCTTTGATTTTCTTCCCTCATCTCACCCATTTCTGCTCTAGCAGATTGAAGCTGATCATCCTACATACATCCACATATATAATTAGAACTAATCATTTATAATTGATCATATTATCATGGAGGAATTTTTATATTTTGTAACCTGTATATATTACATCCCTTTCACACAGGGATAGGCTTCACAAGTGTGAAACCCACTCCATGTGAGAAAGATGTTATATATCCTCCTTACACCCCACCTTCTCATAGAGAGAAAAAAATATAAAATTTGTTATTAAACTTTAAAGATAGTGGAATGCTATATAGGATTTGATTAGGCTTCACTTGCATGACATAAGATTTGAAATGGAAGTCTATTTTTTGTGAGGATCCTAGCTATGTGAAACATATTTAAACACCAAAGCCAAACTGATTCTCAAATTGAAGTAAACCCAATTGAATCATTTTATATGTTACATATGGAAGATTTAACTATATCACTTGCATTGTAACTTTGAGTTAGCATGCAATGCCAAACACAAATTATAACATGTGTTTATAATTTTTAAGCATATGTGTACACATTCATATACTGATCAATGTATGTGCGTGTGTGTATAAGATGATGAATTTTAATTAACCTGTTCCTTTCGGCTTGTAGAAGACGTTGAGTCAGGTTCCTTCAAGGATCCTCCCATGGGTGGCACCTGCTGAATTATCATAGTTAGAACAAGCCCATACGAAGCAATTATGCATGTAGGTGAATTAGAATTCATATAATTGAAATTATTGGCATACTACACAGAGATATGTAAATGATAAGCAGTCCAACTACTGATAAGATTTAACATATGATGATCAGCGTATCTATGGCAGGATAATAATTGAGGAAAAACCAGTACAAATTTGTGATCATGTGGAGAAGATTATGGTCGAAAAGTAATCATGTGTCGCACATGGTCATGGTCAAATTCTTATTAATCAAAAGTCAGACTAAGCGTAAACCGTTAAACAGACGGTAAGTCAATTAGGGTGACTAATTGGCATGATATAATTGTGGCGGTACAATTAATATCTTTGAGTTCTCACTAATATTGGTAATTTGGTATGACCTTTCTTCCAACCATCATTTTCTTTTCAGTCCCACGAAAACCATCAATAGAAGTTGATTGATGGTTTGTGTCTCTTGATTAGAGATATAGGACCGACCATGCATTGATGATTCAAGGAAATTGTTATTTGAAATTATTTCACTCTTTTTTTTTTGGTAAGAAACACAAAAAATTGTAATAATAAGCTAAAGAGTAATAAGTTGATTTCTGCTTTTATTTTATAGAAAACTTCTGTATTATTCCTGCTTGCTTCAGCTTAAAAACCCTTTTGATTTTCATGACATTCATGGTCTTCTATTTCCAATTTGAATTACATTAAAAGGAGCCCATTAAAAATATTAATCGATTTTTTATTTTAACAAAAAGTTATCACAGGTTTCAGTATGCATGACAAGATTTCATGAAAGAAACAATCATGACCTTTAAACTGTTAATTTTCACAAATATAAGAGATCAAAAAGCTCTTGATCAACATAAAATATAAAAGACTAGATATATGAATTAACAGATTATTATTTCACCCATAAAGTTGTAGTTGCTGATTCTTTAGAAAAATCTTGATACCATAAAAGAACTCAAAAGTTTCTTCTTATAGATTAAGGTTTAAACACAAATTTAAACTGGTTTGGGAGATCATACTATGTATAAGAGGTTCATGAACGATTATATAAGAGAATAATTTTCTCTTTGCAGACCAAAAGTGATGGCTTTCAACTTTGAAAAATCTTACTAATATTGGATTGAAAAAATTAGAGAGAAAAAGAAAACACACACACAGATAGAAAACTTCAAATAGATTCTCATAAGAGTGTTTGAGCCAAAAATATCTAAAATCAAATCGATAATTAGATATTCCAAGAAACATGAAAAGAAGAAGAAGAAGAAGAAGGCTTCACCTTGATTACAGTATTCTCTTCTTTACATCCTTCTTCATGAGCACTAGATTCATTTCTTTTCTCCTCGCTAACTTCACCTCCATGACTAGATCTCTCCTTAGCAGCCTCCATGTATAGCTCTTTATCCTCTTATGTTTTTTCTTCAAACTTGATTCTCTGGGTCTCAATTTGCTCCTCTTCTTATATAGACAGCACGAAGTATTTGACTCCGTTTAGAAAGAAAAGGCAAAAATGTTCAAACTCACAGCTTTACAATCCAACACAGACACAAAAGGTCAACAGCCCAATCCAATTGCATTTAAAGAAATATTATTACTTATATTATATTCATTAGTTTTTGTATTTTTAACCAAATATGGAAGAATTCAACTTCAACGTTTGAGATAACATGTCACAGAGAGAGAGAGAGAGAGAGAGAGAGAGAGAGCTCTTTAAGCCGCAATGCTCGGACCCCACGTAATACCGCTATCATCGTTGAAGTTTCGTACATTACAAAAGTCACATGGGCATTGGTTCACGGTCAAAGTTTTGCTACCAGCGTGTTGCCACCGGTGACCTGAGTTTTTCTCAGGTGGGGTAGGGTATGGCTTTTATAGGAAGAAACATTTAGATCCAGTAAATTATCAAAGAAGACAAAAGATGATAAAGGTCAAACATGGCCCATGGGTTTAGGAATGGTTGCTCATTTAGTCATTTGCCCATGCATTCAACTTTAGAACGTACCATCACAGGGTCAATTGGAGTGAGAATCCCGTGTGCTACCCTTTGGCCTTAGCTCTTGGACCCTATATCACTTGGCAATTGTTGCTCATGCTCAAAATAATAATTATTGTGAGCATGAATGACAATTTGATTGCACAAAAAAATGTCAATTCCGTTACATTATGGCCGGAACAATGGGTTTAACCTCTGATCATGACTCAATTTGTCTTAACAAGTAATTTCTTACAAATTCAAGGCTCGTATACTGTGTACGTAGTTGGGATAATCTTGGTGTAGGGTTATTTGTAAGTTGATGAATGATGGAGGGAAGCTCTCATGAGAGGTCGGAAATTTAGGATCCATACACATTAAGAGCACAACACCATCGTTGGAGTGGTGATGATTGATGAGCACTCCAAAGATTAAGTTAGTAAAAGTTAAAAATGAGTGAGTAAAGTGTTTGTTCAGGATGCATAGGAAAAAATTGCCAAATGCCCTTTTCGGGCAAAAATAACAACTCTTTGCTTCCTTTCCCAAACTAATTAAGAAAATGCCCCTCTTTTAAAACTTGATTTATGATAAATCGAGTTAGACCCTATAGCAGCGTTTTTAAGGAGCCTTTAGTGATGTTTTCAAGACCTATAGTGACGTTTTATAACTCGACCTATATGAAATTGAGTTATAGGTAAAAAATATTTTAAAAAAAATTTCCTATAACTCGATTTCATGTAGGTCGAGTTACAAAACGCTACTATAGGTTCTTAAAACGTCACTATAGGTCCTTAAAAACGCCGCTATAGGGCTCTAGATTTTTTTTTTTAATAATTCAATGTATCATAAATCGAGTTTCAAAAAAGAAGTATTTCCCTAATTAGTTTGAAAAATATAGCAAAATGCTGGATTTTTTTTTTAAAAAGAACAAAAGCCAATTTTTTCCGGGATGCATACCTCCAAAGGTGTATTGGTAAGGGGGCATTTATATCCTTCATTTGCTCGTGCTGGATTGGCAGAAACCATCATAACCTCACTTTACTACCTTCGGCAAATGTGACATGCATATGCCTGTTTCATTAGTCTAGGCGCCCTTCCTAAATGGTGGAGATTCCAGCTAAAAGAAAGTGCCAACATCGTGTTAATTAAGTGTGTGGTTAAGGGTAATAAATGTGATATTAACTAATTTGATTTTTTGATTTGCTTTCTAGGGCCACTGTAGACCGGTGGTGTAGAACGAAATGCCATCTTAAGGTAAAGTTAACACCTTTCCCCTAGGGTTATATGACACTTGCTCATATATTGGTTTGTAGATTTACTGTATGTTTGGTTTATATTGCCTCCTTGTTTTGTAGTTCCGATTGAGCTTGGAATTTGATGAAAAAAATTAAGCTTGGAATTTGGATTTCCAAAAAAAAAAAAATCCTCTTGAATTGGAATTGTACGGACCTCCTTGTTTATGCAGTGAAATGTTAAGAATTTGTATTATTTGAGAAAATAAACATCACTTTATATGCCTAAAGTCTAAAGATATACAAATCAATTTAAGAAAAATATAACAATAATAAAAATTAAAAGAAAATTTTATTTTTCTTAGATAACAAATGCAATAAAGTATCTACTCTTAAATGGAAATATCATAATTTCCAAAAATGAATTACAAAATACAATGTTTCTCTATCTAATTATTTGAATACCAACAACAACAACAACAACAACAACAACAATAATAATAAATGTTTATTTTTGGAAAATGAAGAAGACTTATATTAGAGAAAAAAATTTATACAACTTAATATATATATATATATATATATAGAGAGAGAGAGAGAGAGAGAGAGAGAGAGAGAGATAATAGGCTAAGAATGTATTGACCCCTTGTGATAAATTTACTAATTAATTAGCCAAGTGAATTAATTAAGTTAATTAACATGTAATACGCATGGTACCACAAACAAATCTTCAACTGAGTTAATATGCAGCAGAAAATAAAGTTGACACGGTAATTTGTTTACGAATAAGGAAAATCTATATGACAAAAATCCCACCGGGTGATTTTAAGGTCACCACTTTCAAAAATCCACTATTATCACAACAAGTGGTTATAAGTAAAGCAATCCCAGTACCTTATACCAATCTACAATTGGACCCTTATCCTAATACCCAATTGGATTTGTTTTGTAGTGACTATCTTTCTTTTTAATGTACGGCTCCCAGTACGTGACTAACCAATCGATGTGTAGATCCCAGTATGCAGCTTATACACCAACTTGAGAAAGATGTTGGCTACAAAGTTATTCAGTTCATCTACATGATGAAGATCACAAAACTCCTTGGTAAAACCTTACAGCGTACAAACGCAACAGCTTCTTGAAGAGAAAGATGAACTAGGGCAAATTATCTCTGGTCACAATATGATTGTGAAAAACTTTTGCATCAAGTTGTACTCACTTGCATCAGTTGTGACGACCTTTAAAATAATCCTTATATATGTTTAGGGTTGTAATAAAAGAAAGCTTAAACATGTATACACAGATTGGATGAAAAACAGAACTAAAAATATGATTTTCATAAATCTTGATAGATATGTTATCTATTGAGCAGCTGTCGAGCATCAGGCTAAACTGCCTTTTAAACCTCGATAGATGCTATCTGTCGAGATAGTTGTTGAGCTTTAAAATTTAACACTTCTTCACTTGTTTCTTAGACAGACTTGCTTGGTTATAACATTTGGACTTGAACTCTTGTTCTTTAAAACATTAAACACATCCTAAATCTACCCAATTATAAGTAAGGTGCGTTTTATCAAAGGATTAGCCAATTCTATATTGATATATGTTCCTAACATGATTCACATATGTCCTAACAATCTCTCCCTTTAGCAATCTATGACAAAACCATAACAAACAAATGAACATATGAGAGAAGTCATAAATCACTCAACTTATACTCACTTATTGAATATAATAAAATCTATCCTAACACAAACTCTTGAAAAACTTTGTAAGAAGAGAGTTCATGGCAAAAAATACTTTGACAACCTGTATTTCTAAAACACTTTAAACAAAACTCATCACGGCATCTTAATGTGAAATAGAAATAAAATATTACATATAAATAATAAGAAGCATGTGCATAAAGAAAGAAAATAAACAACACATGTAGGGATAGGTGAATAACATACATCAACATATATTTATATATATATATATATATCAAACAATAAGTAAAATGTATGTCAAATGGTCACAAAACCGGTGTACATGAGTTAAAAGTAAAAGAAAGAAAATAAAATACATAATAACCTCACTACATCCCTCAAAGTATAAACACTCCCCCTATCACAAAAAAATGTCTTATGCTAACTCTCCTCCTAAAAACATGACTACTCTCATCCCAAAACTACTTCCCCTTTTTGTCATGAATGACAAAGGGTAAGTAACTCAAGCAGTCATCGTGTCATCACCGGAAGAGCTAGTATCCTTATCCTCATCATTATCATCGTCGTCGGAGTCACCATATCGTCCTCATCCTCAGATGCCTCTAGAGAAGGAGAGGGAGACTCTACGAAGTCACCAAGGCGGGCCTGCCGTTGAGCAATATGGCCGACATGAGTGTCACCTGACACAACTCATCACTGAGTGTGTCAAGGCGAGCATCCATGTGCTGAAACTGTGCCATGACTGCCTCGAAGGTCACACCACTTACCGATGAAGAATGAGGGATGAAGAGAGAACAGAGGAAGCCGGAGGAGTCGCTTTCTCTGTCTGTGGCCGTTTTGGTTGAAATTGGGCCTCGCTCTGTCTAACGGTAGCAGCGTCTATGGTACACATAAGAGAAAAGTGTATAAACTCTGGATAAGAGACAGAAAAATGGCAAAGAATCCACGTGATAGCTGAAGGAAAAATGAGCTTATCACAGGTCGCAGTATCTTTATAGACATCTATGAGGGATAGAATGAAGTGAGAGGGAAAGTCAATAGAGAGTCCCTTAAAAAGGGACAGCAAAAATCATGCACAGGGCTCTGTGACAGAGTTATAGTGAGATAATGGCTAGAGAACAAATGTCATCACCATGTTAAGGAACCTCGAACCTTTTGCAAAGCCCGAGCAAGGGGTGTTTTAACAGTCACCCCAAGAAAAATGTGTCTCACAGAAGCGATACGAGAAGCTATCAAGCATCTATCAAGAAGTGTCCACAGCAAAGTGACCTCGATGGATCAAGAAGCTATTAAGCATCTATCGAGCATACAGAAACTTCCTCGATGGATTGAGAAGTTGTCAAGCAGCTATCGAGCTTGATTCTCACAAACCTCGATAGATTGAAATTGCAATAACAGCTATCGAGAAAAAAAGCTCAAGAGGCTTGATAGATAGCCTAGCTGTCGAGATGTATCGAGAAGTTGTCGAGATTGCTTAAAAACTGTTTTTCAAAAAAGAGAAAAACACAAACATGAATGCAATCAAACATATGACTCAACCAAAGATCCAAACAACATTTTTAGCTCTCAAAAACATCTCTCAATAAGAAAATGTCAAGCATTTAGACCTAAAAACACACACACACACACAACAAGTCTAATCAATTTTATATTTCAAAAATAAGTCAAGACAGTTTAGTGAGCATACATTAACACATGTATTCCTTGTAATGGTCAAATCACATTGTACCTACACATGTATCAAGAGTAGCAAAGAATATTGTGTGATGTGTGTGAAAAACATCACAAGATTGTATAAGTGTCTACAGGTTATAACGATTTGAGATATGAGAAAATCACTTTAACTCACACACAATCATAACTGCTTGATGCAGACTATCACCTTCGAGGTACATCCTATAACTCTAATATCTTCTAAAAGACACACTTGCAATCATATATAAAGCATTTTGATTCTTTTTGCTTTTATTTTTCTTTGCATACTTTTTTTTTAAGCAAACCATGCATGGGCATATAAAAGAGAGAAAAGAAATACTCAATTATGTTAAGCTTTTGACATTGCATTTTTGCTATGCCAAAGCATACAGATGTCATTTTATGATTGCTGGGCAGCAATGGTGAGATGGTTATTTATGCATTTTTTTTAGAATTTTCTAGTCATTCCCATAAAAAAGAGTGATACGAGTATTAAGTACAAGAGATTACTTAATCTTACTTGTCACAAACATGAGCCATAAAGCTCACTTGCTTAGTTGTGCATAGAGGTGTTCATTTAAGCTACAAAAGATGCAAAATTTAGAAAATTTTGATTCGATGACCATCTAAGGTACACAAGTACCAATATACACAAAACACACTATTTTTGAATTTTTATGATTTTTCAATTTTTTTTTATGAAATGCAAAATAAAACAAAACTATAAAAAATAAAATTAAAAAAAAATAAAAAAAGTTAAACAAATTAATGCATAAAACTAGCATGAGGAATGAGAAGAAGAAGAAGATATCAATCCATGCAATGTTTTGGCGAAAGAATTCAAACCATTTGCTATCAAAAGGTTTAGTGAACAAATCAGCTTTCTGATCATTAGTATGAATGAACTCAAGAGTGAGAATACCATCTTTGACAAGCTCCCAAATGAAGTGATGTTAAATCTTTATGTGTTTAGTTTGAGAATGTTAAACCGGATTCTTAGAGATGTTGATGGCATTGGTATTGTCACAGTAAATGGTAAAATGCTCTTGACTAATACCGTACTCAAGGAGGAGTTTTCGCATCCATAAAAGTTGGGTGCAACAGCTATCCGCAGCGATGTACTCAGCCTCTGTAGTGAATAATGAGATGAAATTCTTCTTTTTGCTCATCCAGGAGATAAGATAATTACCCACATAAAAACAACCCTCCGATGTACTCTTTCTATCATCAGCATTCTTAATCCAGTCTGCATCAGAATACCCAGTTAAGACATCATTTGTGTCCTTACTGTACCACACACCAAAGTTGGCAGTAGTTTTGACATACTTTATGATTCTTTCAAAGCAATCATATGAGACTCTTTAGGATTAGCCTGATATAGCACACACTCCCACATTGTAACTAATGTTAAGTCTACTAGCAGTAAGGTAAATAAGACTACCTATCATGCTTCTATAAAGAGATGAATCAACACTTTTATCCAACAAATCAAGAGTGAGTTTAATATTTGGGCTCATAAAGGTTCTAATAGAACTAGCAGATTCTAAACCAAACTTTTTCACAAGATTTTTAGCATATTTAAATTGAGATAGTAATATACCTGACTCTTGTTGACGGATCTGCAAACCAAGAAAGTGAGTCAACTCTCCAATCATGCTCACCTCGAACTCATCCTGTATGAGTTTTAAGAAACTATAAGCAAGTTCATCCTTAGTTGACCCCAAAATGATGTCCTCTACATAGATTTGAGCAACTATCAACTCGCTGTCTTTCCTTTTGATTAAGAGAGTTTGATCAGTTTTTCCTCTTGTGAACTCATGTGACACCAAGTATTATGTGAGTCGATCATACCAAGCTCTAGGGGCTTACTTTAAACCATAAAATGCCTTATTGAGGTACAACACATGATCCAGAAAGTGTGGATCAATGAATCCTTTTAGTTAAGCCACATAAACATCTTTTTTAAGGAACTCATTCAAGAAAGAAATCTTTATGTCCATTTGGTAAAGCTTGAACTTCAAGTGACATGCCAGGGCTAGGAGAATTTTGATAGACTCCATATGGGTTACTAAAGCAAATGTCTCATTATAGTCTACTCCTTCCATTTGAGATTATCCTTAAGCCACAAGACGAGCCTTATTGCAGAACACATTACTCTCCTCATCAGTCTTATTGCGGAATATCCACTTTGTACTGATGATGTGTTCACCTTCCGGTCTAGGTACTAAAGTCTAGACATTATTCCTTTGAAATTGAAGCAGTTCACCATGCATAGCCTCAACCTAGCTTTTGTCCTGAAGAGTTTCTTCAACCTTGGTGGGTTCAACTTGCGACAAATAATAAGAATATGACACAAAGTTAGCAACATATTTATCAACTGTACGCTTCCTTAGTGTAAGTTCATTCATGTTTTCCACAATAACTTCAGGATGATGATTCAATTTAATTTAGGAGAAATTTCTTTTCTCTTCATGGGATTTAAAATAAGGTGAAGTCGGTATGTCTGTTGAACCTTCTACAACACTTGGAGTGTCAGGAATACTTGGAAATGCGAGTTCTTGATCAACAATTTATTGAATGTCCTTAGGCTCAGAAGGAAGAATTTCTTTGGGGATTTCCTCACTCAGTTTCTCAGAAACAAACTCTAAAGATTCATCTATAACAACATTTATAGTTTCCATTACCTTCTTGGTACATTTGTGGTATATCTGATAAGCCTTGCTTGTAGATGAGTATAACAAAAATATTCCTTTATCGTTTCAGGAGTCAAATTTTTCCACATTTTTTCTATCCTTGAGAATGCAACAAGTACTTCCAAAGATTAAAAAATACTTAACATTTGGTTTCCTTCCCTTCCACAGCTCATAGGGAGTCTTTTTGGTACCGGGTCTAAAATACATCATGTTAACCGTATTATGCGCAGTGTTGACAGTCTCTCCCCACAAGTTTCTAGCCACATCCTTGTTGTGTAGCATTGCTCTAGCTATCTCCTGAATAACTCTATTCTTTCTTTCTACTACACCATTCTGCTGAGGAGTAATAAGAGCAAAGAATTATTGAGATATACCTAATCTACACCATGTAAGAGTTCTCGAATTCTTTATTATGATCATTTCGAATTTGATCAAACTTCAAGCTCTTCTCATTTTGCAATCTTGTGCACAAGGCTTTAATTTGCTTAGAAGCATCAAACTTAGATCGTAGAAGGATGACCCAAGTGTACCTAATGAAGTCATCTACCACAACCATGATGTATCTCTTTCCACCAAGAGACTCAGTTCTAGTTGGACCCATGAGATCCAGATGTAATAGCTCCAATGGTCTAAATGTAGTGGATGTCTGAGTGTTTGGATGTTTAGTTTTCGTTTGTATCCCAAGCTGACATGATCCACAAACCACATTGTTCACTCTACTGAGTTTGGGCGTCCCTAAAACTAATTCATGCTTAGATACAATTGAAAGATGTTTGTAACTAGCATGTCCCATCCTTTGATGCCATAGATCTTCGTTTGACAAAAGAATACTATTGCACACAATATCAGCATCAGGGGCTAACCCATGACAAGTGTCTAGAGTGCGAACACCACTTATGAGTTTCTTTCTAGACTCATAATGAGATGGTTCACTTTCCTTTAATCTGTGATTTGCTCTCGTCACCAAAAGTGACATTACCACCTTTCTTAGACTCGAAAACCTTAAAAAGGATAGGTCTCCAGTCATGTGTCTTGAGCAGTCGCTGTCAAGGTACCACATATATGTGTCCATAACTTTAAATGCGGACTTCATTATGAAGCACACTTCGTGCTTAGATGACAGATCATTAGGAATGGTGTTTTCTCTCATTTGCCATTTATGAATAAAGTTTTTAACTTTCACTCTTGTCATACGAACTCCTCTGCACAATTTCATTCTAAGGCAGTCTAGTTTCTTCTTTGTCAAGCTAAGATATTTTCCAATGATCATCATGATAGAATTCAAATAACTTTTAGACTTGCATTTTCTAATACACTTAAACAAATAGAGATTAGAAAAACAAGTTGTATTTGAAAATAAAGATCTTTTCATGCCGGTTGCAGTCATGACAACAAGGCTTAATGGATCACACAGTAAAGATTAAGGCTGTGTTTGTTTCGTGTAAAACGTTTTCCGGAAAATACATATTTTCCGGAAATGCTATTTTCCAGAAAAGGAAAATATTTTTAAGTGTTTGGTTGAATTATGAAAATTGTTGTGGAAAATATTTTCATGTGTTTGGTTCTATTAGGAAAATGCTATTTTTCGGCAGCAAATTCCGACAACAACACAACAACAACAACAACAGCAAATTCCGGTAGCAACGACAACAACACCAATCGGTTCATCAAAAAAAAAAACAACAACAACAATCAAATTAAAAAAAAAAAAACAACAACAATCAAATTAAAAAAAAAAAAACTAGGAGATCGAGGAAGAGAGAGCTCGAGGTGCGATGGTGCGATCGAGGGTCTGCGTCTGGGCCGAGCGGCGTTGGAGCGATGGCGCGATCGAGGAGGCGATGGGTCTAGGTCGACGACGAGGTGCGATGGCGTGATCGAGGTGCAATGGCGATGGTGCGATGGCGCGATCGAGGTGCGATGGCGATGGTGCGATGGCGCGATCGAGGTGCGATGGCGATGGTGCGATGGCGCGATCGGCGCGGTGCGATGGCGAGGTGCTGCGATCGGCGCGAGATCGGTGCGATGGCGCGAGATCGGTGCGATGGCGCGGTTCGTGAGTTCGTCAGTTCGTGGCGCCGGCGAAGTCGAAGGCTCGTGAATGCCGGCGAAGTCGAAGTCGAAGGCTCGTTCTCTCTCTCGCTCTTGCTCTCTCTCTCGCTCGGTTTGGTTCGGCTCTGGCTCTCTCTTTTCCGGAAATCATTTGAAGGTAAAATAAGGGCGTAAAATGATTTCCGGGTCAAGGGTGAAAATTTGGTCAAACTTTAAGCATATTTTTCGGAAAATGAATTTTCCTTTGCCAGCCAAACACATGGGTCAGGTGGTAAATGATTTCCTGAAATCATTTACCACCAAAACAAACGCAGCCTAAAACCTAATCAAAGTGTGCCTGCTCTAATACCACTTAATAGGCCAAGAATGTATTGACCCATTGTGATAAATTAACCAATTAATTAGCCAAGTTAATTAACATGCAATACGCGTAGTAGCATAAACAAATCACCAACTAAGTTAATATGCAGCAGAAAATAAAGTTGACATAGTGATTTGTTTACAAATGGGGAAAACCTACACAACAAAAATTTTATCGGGTGATTTTAAGCTCACCACTCCCGAGAATCCACTATTATCACAACAAGCGGTTACAAGGAAAGGAATCCTAGTACCTTATACCAACCCATAGTTGAACCCTTACCCCAATACCTCATTGGACTTGTTTTTTAGTGACAATCTCTCTTTTTAATGCACGGCTCCCAGAATGTGACTAACCAATCGATGCGTAGATCCCAGTACGCGGCTTACACACCAACTTCAGAAAGATGTTGGTTGCAAAAATTTTTAATTCATCCACACGATAAAGATCACTAAACTCCTTGGTTACAAAACCCTACGGCGTACAGATGCAGCAACTTCTTAAAGAGAAAGATGAACTAGGGCAAATTATCTCCAGTCATAATATGCTTGTGAAAAACCTTTGCATCAAGTTGTACTCACTTGTATCAGCTATGACGGCCCTTAAAATAATCCTTATATATGTTTAGGGTTGTGAGAAAAGAAAACCCAAACATGTATACACGGATTGGATGAAAAACAGAACTGAAAATATGATTTTCATAAAATCTCAATAAATAGGGTATCTATCGAGCAGCTGTTAAGCATCGGGCTAAACTGTCTTTTAAACCTCGATAGATGCTATTTGTTGAGATAGCTGTCGAATTTTAAAATCCAGCACTTCTTCACTTGTTTCTTGGACAAACTTGCATGGTTTTAACACTTGGATTTGAACTCTTGTTTTTTGAAGCATTAAACACATCCTAAATCTATCCAATTACAAGTAAGATGCATTTTGTCAAAAGGTTAGTCAATTCTATATTAACATATGTTCCTAACATGATTTAAATATGTCTTAATTTTTTGCATTTTACACTTTTGGGTATTAGACTACAATCATATTATGCAGATATCTTAGAGTTTGACGTCATTAGTACTCTCTATATAGATATCATATATATTACATTAATTGAAAGTATGTATGCAAAAAAGCAGAGTTATTTCTCTTTTTTTAATACTAACTTAAGTATGAGAGAGTCCATTAGCTATTTTTGACAGCTTACTCTATACTAATTTCTCCTACGATATATTGTGAGTATCTGAGGGCACAAGTCAGATATAACCACAATAAAAAACTATTAACAATATATTCTATTATGAATTTTAGATGTATTTATCTAAATAAATCGCTGATAGGTTTAAAAATCCCATCAATTAAATCATTTCATTTTCAAAATTCTAAGAATTTTTTAAAATTAATTAAAGTCTTTTAATTTTAAGACTTCTAATAATATTTCAAATTCTTTGTCCAAACATAAACACAATATGGAGCCAATGATGCCCTTGTAAATCTTTATATACATACCTTTTTATAAAAAAAAAAATACTAAGTATTTTTAACACACACACACGGGGAGAGGGGAGAATTTTTTTTAAAGAAACTTACAGTGATTTATATCCAAAAGGATCTAACTCTTAGATACATAGTACAAGTTTTAAACCTCTTAAACCTATACTCATTTTTCAATATGGGATTAATCTACTATTTTTTCTTTTGAGAATACTAAGTATTTTTAACACACACACACACACAGAAAAATGAGAAGGTTTTTTAAAGAAACTTACAGTGATGTATATTCAAAAAACCCTAACTCTTAGATATACATATCATTATAGCTATAATAAATTAATAATAGAATTGTAATAATAGTAAACATCGTTAGTAATAATTCATTATCATAAGTAGTAATAACCAAGGTTGTCCAAATCAATAATTCCAGTTAGATAAGAAACTCGATTGAATTTATTTATACATATTATCAATAATATTGTCACATCTTTGCGGGAGTTAGGTGTTGACAACAAATTTTGAAGTTGAAAAGTAGGAAGTAATGATATATCATATATATATATATATATATATAGCACACGATTTAAAGTAAAGGAACGAAATTATCTAAGAAGTTATATTGAAAAAATTTTAAGGGACAAAATTGCCCTTTGCTCTTTTCGGCCAAATTAAATAGTTTTATATCTATTTTTCCAAACTAATTAGGAAAATGCTAATCTTTTAAAACTTGATTTATGATAAATGAGTTAGGCCCTATAATAGCGTTTTAAGGACCTCTAGTGGCATTTTGTAACTCGACTTTAATGAAATTGAGTTATAGGTAAAAAAAATTGCCTATAACTTGATTTTATTGAAGTCGAGTTAAAAAACGTTACTATAAGCTCTTTAAAATGCTACTATAGGGTTTCGGATTTTTTTTTTTTTAACTTGATTTATCATAAATCGAGTTTTAAAATATGGGCATTTCCCTAATTTGTTTGGGAAATGGGGTATTAAGCTATTTAATTTGCCTGAAAATGACAAAGGCCAATTTTGTCCATTTTTAAGTACATATATGGTTTTTGATTGACCAAATGAAGTAAAGTCATTGCTATTTTCCAATCCAGGTAGGGATCAGCATTCAAATATTGACAAAGAAATTAACTGAGAGAAGTTTTTCCATAAAAGCGGGATAAGAGAACTTGAAGAAAAGTACAAAGCCGCCACAATTATGCTTTGAAACTTCACGAGCATATTATTATTAGTTCTATTCAAAGCAAAAACATTAATTTCCCGTGGCTTTCAGACAAAGCCTTCGGGGAAAAAATTACGTGTTCGAAAGTTTAAAATATAATGACAACTTGCTTTTAAAAAAAAAAAATGTAAAGACTAAAGAGAACTTCATCTGCAGATCATCTGAAAGTTGCTCATCGCAATGCTTTTAGGAGAGAATTGATTAATGAACCCCAAATAGTCACATTAATATCATATAATACTATAGTATTATTGTTTACGGTTTTTTTTTTCCTTATCTGAAGTAGTATTATTATTATTATATAGTTATTACGTGCATATTGAAACCCTCGTAGTTAATAAAGTATCATTTCGATTTCCACACTCTAATAACAACTAAAGAATTAAATAATGAGTAATTTATACTTCCTCCGTCCCACTTTTTTTGTCCTATTTGAAAAGTCAAACTTTTTAAGAAAATATTATTTATTATCTTATCTATCTTTTAAAAATGTATAAGTTTCCAAAACTACTCTTAAAAAAATTTATCAAAAAATTGAATTAGTAAATTAATAAGGGTAGAATAATAATATTAGTAAATTAATGACTTTTATTTTTAAAAACAGAACAATATTTTTGGACATTTCAAAATGAAATAAAGTCATTGCTATTTTCCAATCCAGGTAGGGATCAGCATTCAAATATTGACAAAGAAATTAACTGAAAGAAGTTTTTCCATGAAAGCGGGATAAGAGAACATGAAGAAAAGTACAAAGCCGCCACAATTATGCTTTGAAACTTCACGAGCATATTATTATTAGTTCTATTCAAAGCAAAAACATTAATTTCCCGTGGCTTTCAGACAAAGCCTTCGGGGAAAAAATTACGTATTCGAAAGTTTAAAATATAATGACAACTTGCTTTAAAAAAAAAAAAATGTAAAGACTTTACAGGACAATATTTTTGGACGTCTCAAAATGAAGTAAAGTCATTGCTATTTTCCAATCCAGGTAGGGATCAGCATTCAAATATTGACAAAGAAATTAACTGAAAGAAGTTTTTCCATGAAAGCGGGATAAGAGAACATGAAGAAAAGTACAAAGCCGCCACAATTATGCTTTGAAACTTCACGAGCATATTATTATTAGTTCTATTCAAAGCAAAAACATTAATTTCCCGTGGCTTTCAGACAAAGCCTTCGGGGAAAAAATTACGTATTCGAAAGTTTAAAATATAATGACAACTTGCTTTTAAAAAAAAAAAAATGTAAAGACTAAAGAGAACTTCATTTGCAGATCATCTGAAAGTTGCTCATCGCAATGCTTTTAGGAGAGAATTGATTAATGAACCCCAAATAGTCACATTAATATCATATAATACTATAGTATTATTGTTTACGGTTTTTTTTTTCATTATGAGAAGTAGTATTATTATTCAATAGTTATTACGTGCATATTGAAACCCTCGTACTTAATAAAGTATCATTTCGATTTCCACACTCTAATAACAACTAAAGAATTAAATAATGAGTAATTTATACTCTCTTCGTCCCACTTTTTTTGTCCTGTTTGAAAAGTCAAACTTTTTAAAGGAATATTATTTATTATTTTGTCTATCTTTTAAAAATGTATAAGTTTCTAAAACTATCTATAAAAAAATTTATCAAAAAATTGAATTAGTAAATTAATAAGGGTAGAATAATAACATTACTAAATTAATGACTTTTATTTTTAAAAACAGGACAATATTTTTGGACATCTCAAAATGGAATAAAGAAAAAAAAAAGTGGAACGAGGGAGTATTTATTTAAAAATAAAATATAATTCAATAATTACAATTAAAAATATAAGGTTTAAATAATGTACGTTTCAGTTGCAAATAACTAGTGTCAATTGAGCTAATGGCTCTTGAGTCTTAACAAGTGATTTATAATCTATAATTAATCTATATAAAACCAAAATAGTAATTAAACCTTCTATTAAAAACTTGACATATCATATTTTCTGTAATTAGTATAATAGAATATATAATTCAAATACAAATATAATCATGTCAGAAAAAAAGTGAAAATATATAGTTCTATATATGCAAACACAATCATAACATATTCCAATTAATTATGGTTGTAGCTCCAGCAATTGTAACCCTTGATTATCAATGAACAACTTCTCTTCGGACAGAGTACTCATATTAGTCCGAGAGCACATTAATTCAACTTCTCTCATTGGTGTTGCTGTTTAATACTGTCATTTTCATTATTTGCCTAGCCCTTTCGCCCACTCTCTACAAAATTTATTGTTTTGGGCTCAGAGGGTTCCAAATCCATACCTCCTTGGGCTTGGGCCGCAAAAACTGACCCTACAGAATATATAATTCAAATACAAATATAATCATGTCAGAAAAAAGTGAAAATATATAGTTCTATATATGCAAACACAATCATAACATATTCCAATTGATAATTGCCATAGTTGTTCAAATACATAAGGCGCGTAATTGTATTGGAAGAACGGTGAAACTGTTTTTACAAGAGGAAGATTCCAAAGTCTAAACCATATTCAAGATACTTTGGGGCTAAAATTCTCCTGTTAAAATGATTTTGAATTTTAACATAATTTTTCCAATGCCAAACACTTTATTTTTTGGGTTATATTATTTATTTGATTTTTAACTTTTTGACATTTGTTTCACTTTAGATACAATATTTTCAAAATTATTTAGAAAATGATCAAGAATTCTTAGGTTAGTTTACATTTCTTGGTATGTTTCTAATGAAGACATACAAGATTCAAATCTCCTATTTTTTCACTTAAAACTTGTCAAACAAATATTTCAAAAATGCCATTATCTAATTTAATTGGTAGAAAATACTGGTGTGACAAATAAAATTTATGAAACCAAGATTACTTTAATAATGTGGAGCCTATAATTTTCTTTTTGATTTATTTATTTATTTTTTTTTTGAGAAGAGTTAAAACCTGTAACCTTTTTTTTAAAGAAAATTTCAACCTATCACATCTATTTTTAATGATAGCACTTTATCACCAGACTAAAACACCAATCAACTTTTTTGGTGTAGGCGAAGATTAAACACCAGATCGCTTATACAATCATCAGAGACTTTACTATTTTAAAGACCATTTTAATTAAAAGGGTGTAATGACCAATTTGTATTAACTTCTTCTTTTGTCTAAACATTTAACAACATTCATCATGGGTCTAGACAGTCCACTTTTTTTTTTTTTTTTTGGGCGTAAAAATATATTGTTCACTTGGATTGAAAAAACATATCAGACTTGTCAATACTAGCAATTCTGAATGTAGACAGATAAGAAGAATGAAAACAATTATGAAAGAGTCCAGATCGATCTAACCAAATACACGGTGAACAAGTCAGCAGGGTCTCCATATATATACAGAAATTTTCTTCCAGTGACGGAGCCAACAGGTGAGCTTTCAATTTTTAGCGTTTTAGTCAAATATGAAAGCTAGTCTGAGAACCACTTAGCGAATGAGTTACTCATCGTCATAATATTATTTCTGACCTAATATTCTTCTTATACAATTTTTTTTTTTTTTTAAGATTCTATTTTACATGTATTGGACTCCCTCTTTGGGGAGTTTATAAATTAATATATAATTGTACATATTGACCTTGTATGCATTCATTAAATACACCAACCTTTGAAGTTATCTGTGAATAGTTTCATGCATGTACGTACGTATGACACATGTACACATGTGTATGTACCAACATATTCATTGTAAAGATGGAACTAATCAACCATTCCTACAAATCTAAAATAATCTATATATTTTAAAAGAAAAATGTACCCCAGTACGTCCCCACTTTTACTTAGTAAATTAGAAGCTCAACAAATTAAGCTAATTTTTTGCCAAGTGTTTGTAATAAATAAGATTTTAAATATACTAAGAATTTGTGCCAAAGTTTCATTCCAATTTAAAACTATTTCAAAGTCCAAACCCATTTAAATCTACTTTCAACCCAGTTGAAACTAACCCAAAACTATCTTCCCAAAACTTATAATTAATTCAAGCATATATTTTCATACAAAATTGTTATATTCTAAAAAATTGGTTGTGAACCCTTTTTACTGAATTTTCATAATGGCTAAATTTTGTAGCTTAGGCCATGTTTATTTCAAATTAAAACATTTTTTTTGAAAATATTTTTGCTCATTTTCAAGCATTTAGAATGGCTGAAAATTTACCCAAACCAAAGAGAAATGATATGTTTACAACATTTTTACAACAAATCCTAAGTGGCAGGTTGTTACTAGTTGTTATTGTTGGGGCAAAAAAGTAATCTTAGTATTAGTTTCAAATTTGAACCAATAACAACTAACTACCTGTGATTTGTTGTAAAAATGTTGTAAAATTGTTGTAGACGTAGCATCTCCAAAATCATTTTCCATTGATTAGGAAAAAATAACCTAAATTTATGGGATTGGAAATAGTATTCACCCTTTAAAAAAGCGGGGAAAAATTTTTCAATCTTAAGAGAACAAAACTCCGGTCTCTCTCTTGTGAATCCAAAATCCTTTCTTTCTTAATTAAGAGAATAGAAACACTAAACATGCATTTTGAATCTAAAAAATGACAAAAATATCTTGAAACCTCCAAAATAATGAAAGAATACTTTTCACATCTTCAAGATAACCAAATTACTCTTAAAACCTCTAATATGACTAAAATAACCTCAAAACCTTTAAGTGATGAAAACACCCAAATATAACTTCCAAATGATAGAAATAAACCCTTTTAATTACCTAAATGACCAAAACATGTACCAAACCTCTAAATGCCCCCTAAAACTTGTAAAATGATTGAAGTACCTTTAAAACCTATTAAATATAGGGTTGTAAGCAAGCTCAGCCTTAAAAATTCAAGCTTGTTCACTTAATTTTATTTAATTTGAACATAAATTGAAATCGAGATTATCACTAAACAAGATTACATGTTTAAACTTTGTTCATTTTTTTTCACAAACTTGTTCCCAAGCAAATTGATTAATTTTTTTTTCCTATATATAGTGAAAGCATGACTAAAATTTTTTATTCATTCATTAAACAATTTTACACAGTCCATTCTCAAGTCTATTTAAATATATTTTTATACAAATATATATTAAAAATATAAAAAATATTTATATATATATATATATTAAAAAATGACAAAAATATCTTGAAACCTCCAAAATAATGAAAGAATACTTTTCACATCTTCAAGATAACCAAATTACTCTTAAAACCTCTAATATGACTAAAATAACCTCAAAACCTTTTAAGTGATGAAAACACCCAAATATACTTCCAAATGATAGAAATAAACCCTTTTAATTACCTAAATGACCAAAACATGTACCAAACCTCCAAACGCCCCCTAAAACTTGTAAAATGATTGAAGTACCTTTCAAACCTATTAAATATAGGGTTGTAAGCAAGCTCAGCCTTAAAAATTCAAGCTTGTTCATTTAATTTTATTTAATTTGAACATAAATTGAAATCGAGCTTATCACTAAACAAGATTACATGTTTAAACTTTGTTCATTTTTTTTCACAAACTTGTTCCCAAGCAAATTGATTAATTTTTTTTTTTTTCATATATATAGTAAAAGCATGACTAAAATTTTTTATTCATTCATTAAACAATTTTACGCAGTCCATTCTCAAGTCTATTTAAATATTTTTTAGACAAATATATATTAAAAATATAAAAAATATTTATATATATATATATATATAGAGAGAGAGAGAGAGAGAGAGAGAGAGAGAAAAAGAGAGAGCCTTATGTTTATAAACTTATTCATGAACACATTATTATACTTTAACTTGGTTTGTTTAATAGTTGAGCCTAAACTTGGGCTTGAGCTTAGCTTATTGGCTGAACAATTGAAAATAAACAAGCCTTTTCCAATTTTTCCAAGTCAAACTTGAATTATTTGTAAACAATTTGGTTTATTTACAACTCTAATCAAATAACAAAAATACTCATACAATATCCAAATTAACCAAAATACCCTCAAAATGTTCAAAATGACCAAAAATATCCCCCAACTAATAAAATAACAAAAATATATTCAAAAGCCCCAATATGACTATAATACCAAAATGACAAAATTACCCTCATGACCATCGAAATGGCGAAAACACCTTCCGAAATCTCTATTTTGATTGTGATATGCCTTAAAATTTTGAGAATCACCTCCACACTCTTAAAAAGTAAAACAAAAAAACAAAAAAACAAAAAAAACAAAAAAAACAAAAAAAAAAAAACTTTTAAGTGTCCTTTTAGATGTTTGAATTAGTGGTAATTATGCACGTGAATTTGCAATTAGATAAAAGAGTGGGATGGGTCCCGCCAAGGATTTGGTAAGTTCAGTTTTTTTTTTTCTTTTTCTTTTTTTTGGCAGTCTGATTTTGTTTGTGCTTATTAGAGTAATTTTTAACAATATTATTTTTTTTCCCTATTTTTTAGATTTATTTTAATTTTTATGTATTGATATATTAAAGAGGTAAATTAAATTATTTAAATCTATATAATATAGAGTAAAAAAAACGTTATTTTTAGTACGAGCCAAATTCAAGAAAATTTACAATTTTTTTTTAAAAAGAAAAGTACCCCCAAAAATAAGCAATTTTTCTAAAAATGTTTTCAATTAAAATCATTTTAAAAACCATTTTAGGCTGAAACAATTAGAGACTTAGGCTGTGTTTGGCAATATGTAAAATGTTTTCCAAGTATAAAATATTTTTAGTTGAAAATATTTTACGCAAAGAAAAATATTTTCTGCTATTTGATTGTGTTGTGGAAATTACACCAGAAAATTATTTCTTGTATTTGGTCTTGGATGTAAAAAATCTATTTTTAGAAAATTTAAGCCCAAGCCAGCCACCACCACTAAGGACAAACACAACCCATCACTGCCCACACAAAATCCAAATCGAGAAGAAGGAAAAAACCACCACCACTGCTCCATTGCCACCACCACCATAGAAAATCCACCATCCACACAAAACCCATCACCACCCACACAATATCGACCACCACCCACACAAAACCCACCAAGACACCACTACCCACACCACACAAAATCCACCAAAACACCACCACCCACACCACCACAACAACAACAAAATCAAAGATCAAACAAAAAGAAAATCAGACACAAAAATAAGTGGGGGGGAGGGGTTTGGTTTGAGTTAGAGAGAAAAAGTGAGATGAGAGAGAGAAGACCACTGGGGAGTGGTATTGCCTAGGGTTTGCTGCAAAGGGAGGGTGAGATCGATCTAGATCGAGAGTGCCGTGAGTGAGAGTGGAAGAGAGGGTGTGGTTCTTGAGTGAAGGCACTAGATCGATGACATGCAGTGTCCGATCTGACCTTAGTTGGTTAGAGGGAAAAGAGAGAAGGTAGGTTGGCGAGATGAGGCACACGGGCACAGGCTTGACCAGTAGTGGACACAGGCTTAACCTTGGGTAGCTCTCTCACTAGTTCCTTTGGCTTGGTGTGAGTCTATGAGGAGAGGGATAGGTCGGCGAAGTGGCTTGCACGCACAATGGCGGGACCATGTGTTAAGGGGTGGCACAACCCATCACTGGTAGTACCCTCTCTGGGTTTTCTCTTTGAGCTCTCTCTCTTGCTTTAGTCTCTCTTCAGATTTTCAGTCTGTAAAACTGAGTTTGAAGGTAAATTGCTTGTGTAATTCATTTTACAGTTTTGGAGGCCGAATTTTACAATTAATGAAATGGTTTTCAGTTTTACCAAATTTTACATGTGCAACAAAACACACATCATAGTGTAAAATATTTTCCCAAATCTATTTTCAGCCGAAACAAACAAGGACTTATATGAAAAAGTAATGCTTCCAAATTTCGAGAATAAGATTCTTAAATGAAAATAAAAGTAATAATAAACTATGTGCGAATGATGTTATATATATGCTCATGCACAGGTAAGAGATTATACAGAGTTGAGTATATTATACGCGTGTGTACGCACGTATGAATTCATTGATATTCCTAATTCAAAACGCCACCCATAAGTCATTTTATAGTTTCGAGAGAGACAAAAAGAGAAATCCATATCAGGTCAATGGCTTATACTTCATTCTTACTTGTGACTTGTGAGAAACTATAAGCATTATCTTAGTCTACCGTTTAGATATTTTAATATTTTGATTAGTATTTTTTAAACTTTGATCTGGAAAAAGTTGTTTTTAAAGGTTACAAGTTAGAAACTTGGTTTCCGACCAGTCATACAAGCTTCATTAAAAAAATTGGAAAAACAACTCAACCAAAAAGTATAGCAGCCACAATGCAATAGATTATGGAGGAATTTTCAATTTAAAATTCTCACAACCTTGAGACTTTTGGCTACATTAGGGTTTTTCTACTGAGCTAGCTTCAGGCATTTCCTTTAGCAATATTAAATTGTTAATCATTAGATTTGGATTTCTTGGCTTGTGCATGCATTAACCTATTATTTCAACTTTCAAGTAAGATTTTGTTACTACTCATAAGATTGAGCTTTAATTATAGCCTTTTCAACCCATGAACGAATGCTCTGTAACTAGGCCTATTTACTTGATTTGCTACAAATTCCGGTTGTATGTGCTAATGTGCCCCAAAACTTAGCAGGCAATCTGCTAGCTCATCCTTCCCTCCAAAACTTGAAAGAATTTCCCTCAGGGCATAGACTGTTTTAAAAAAGTTTTGATGCTAGTTTTATAAGAAATATAAAAATTTGTCAAAAAAAGTACACGCACCAAGTTATCATAAAAAGGAATCTAATGGGGTGTTCTCAAGATGCTGGCAAGAGGTTTTAAATCCAGGATCTTTATGGATATTATGAGATATTAGAAACTACTAAGCCAACCACTTGGGGTTAACTTTCCCAACTTGAAATACATAAGAGCATTTGCATTAGTTCATGCAAAAATTCAAATCTATTTTAGTATAAGAATTTACTTTTTCTATTTTATATACTCACTTTTCAAAAAATCATACATCAGATTATCTATTTTACATTACATTTCATTAAAATATCAAATTTTCTTTAATTTTTTAATTGTTTCTCTTTCTTCACACACAATAACCATCATCAACTCTTTTCCTTTATACTCAATATATGAAAAGAAAGAATAAACTAAGGTTTTTAGACCCGAACTGTTCATTGAACTGTAAAAGGAAGAGATTCAAGGTTTTTAAGATCGAACCGAAGGAGAACCGTGATGACGTCATAATTAATTTAATAATTATTTAAATATAAATAAATATATTAAATTAGTATAAATAGAAAAATTAAATTAAATGACCCAATTAAATATAAAAATCTATCTTTCAAATGTATTTTTTCATATCATAACTTTCACGGTTATGTTACAAAACCATGCTTAAGTTATTATATCATACCTCTCAATTAAGTTATGATATTTTTTTTCATTTTAACCCGTTATTATATCTTGGATATTTTTTCCTAATCAGCTCAAATCAAATTGGTTCAACTCACTCAAAAGTTCTCAACATACTTTTAGCAATTTCATATTTTGCACATGTAATGGAAATGCTTTTTGGGTTAAACAAAGAAACATTGGGCCTTGTGATTTAACTTAAAAGAAAACCGAAGTTGTTGTAATTGTTAGGTTCTTTGGGTCCAACATAAGGAAAAAATTTAGGTGCTCCGGGAGCAGTGCTCCATCCTCTCACATGAGGGGCCCACCCCTAATGTGAGAGGAGGGAGAATTGCTCCCGGAGCATGTAAGAATTACCCCCAACATAAATAGCCCATTAGTCATTAGTTGTGAATTGATATGATGATATACTTGAAGCCTTCATTCTTCTTCGACAGTACACTAACTAGCACAACACTTGGAGTCTGTTGTTTTGGAGGGCGTACTGACCAATAAAGCAATAAAGAAAAGTAAAATATTGCGATGTCACATCATGTTGGGCAGCTGAAAAAATTATCTAAATCTAATGGCTGAAATTTTTTTTCTTTTATTAAAAAATTAAGGGAAATGCTAACGAGTGCCCTTAAGGCATTAAGGCACTAGTTAATAATCCATTTAAAGAAAATTTTTATGGGAAATGAAAAAAAAGTAATTAATACTTTGACAGCTTTTTTTATTTCCCATAAAAGTGATATCAAAACTTTCTTAAAATAGATTATTAACGAGTATCCTAAAGGTAGTCATTAGCGTGACCCAAAAATTAAAACCTTTCTTCATTTCCAATGTTAGCACGCGAGGGACTTAGGAATTCAAAAGTAGTAAAAAAACAAAAGTCTTAAGAAAGAAAAAGAAACACATAGCGGTAGTATTCACTATTCAATGAAAAAGAGGAAATTACAAAGCTCCATCAATGGAAAAAAGAAAGAGAAGAAGAAAAAAAAGAAGAAAGAAGAAGAAGCTGCAACAGAAGATGAAAGCATGATCGGTGACTGTGTGGGCACCTGTTGGCTGTTGCTTCAACTAGGTGCAGATCCTGCTTCATTGTGTTCTTCTTCTTTTTCTTTTTCTTTTTTGAGGAACTTTTCTTCTTCTTTGGTTCTTTTTTCTTCCTTACAAATCCTTTTGTTCAAGATCTGAAATTATCCGTTCTCCTTTCGATCTTTGTTTTTCTTCGTGTTCTTTCATTTCTTTTTCATTTCTTCTAGATCTGATCATAACTTCATACCGGTGTATTGGCCAAAATTCACCGACAAAGCTGAAACAAAAAGAAACCGTCCGAACCTCAAAAATCGGTTATAGTTCTCAGAACCATATGGTTCGACCACGGTTCGCACGGTCCCTTTTTTTTCCAATAGAGTGGTTCTTGAAGCTAAAAAAACCGCAAAACTAAGAGGTTTGCGATTTTCCGGTCAGACTGTACGGTCCGGTCCGAGTTTCAAAACCTTAGAATAAACAACTAAATGCAAAATAAATAATGTTAATGTAAATTTTTTTACACAATTATACACGGACTTATGTAAGTTATTTTTTAACAAAATTGTGTAAATTTTATTCATTTTTTTGTCTAATAGTATGGTATTAATTACGTAACATCAATCTCCACAAAACTAATGCATAAAGGCGCAAGGTATTGGTTTTTCCTGGGTTAGATAAGGACCCGTTGGTTGAAAATTGACTAGCTAGATAGGATAAGGATGAGACTATGTCACCAATTTGGTTGAGTAATTGTTGAAATATATAGGATTATTTGGTTGAGTAATTGTTGAAATATATAGGATTATTTGGTTGATTAATTAATCTTTATTAAATAATTTAGGATTATTTATATATTGATTGTTTGGCTGAGTAATTAATCTTTTTTAAATAATTTATGAAGTCTTTCAGACATGCTTGGCATATGGACATCACAAATTTACATTCTCCTACTATCCCAATCTCAATTAATCAGCAAGCCGAAGAAGAAGAAGAAAAAATAATTGTAACAGCTTGCTGAATTTGGAACTAAATTTAATTAAAAGTTAAAACACACACATATTTTTATTATCAATTTGAATAACTTCCAGTTTTTTCTAATGCAAGTTTTGCAATGCCATTTTTCTTATGCTAAAACTATTTTTATTGCACTCCAGATAATTTGTACCAGCTCTAAATTAGGTGGACGACAAGTAGAAAGAATATTCTGTCTAATTCTAAACTTCAATTGTACACATTATGAAGTGCACAATAAGGAAACTTACTTCAACAAATTGGTCGTTGCATACAATAGAAAACAGGAAGAAATTACAAATTATGTTAATTATTGATGGCAATAGTGTAACAAAAAGCTGTTAGATTAAGGATTTTTAAAAAAAAAATCCAAGTCAATGTGTTAAATCTTGGACATGAAGGAAACAAAATAAGAAAATGAATATCGTGAACCGATATGGAATTGTAAAGAAGTCAATTTCTACAAGAGCTTCCCACTGATATTATTGTTTTATTTGTACATATTAGAGTGAAATCATTGTAAGATTTAGATAATAATATAGTAGGTGATGCAAGCTCTCAATTGTCAATGGTTGTCGACATGATTTTATACGTGATAAATTATGGACTTTATTGTACCAAGTCAACAATACTATATCCGCCGAAAAATGAAGAAGGAAAAGGGAAATCAAAACAAAACTTTCCAAAAATATATCTTTTTTTTTTTTTTTTTTGAAAAACAACAAATATTTAATTATAAATAAATTAATTAACTAGTAGCTTTCACCTTATAGAATAATAGTGTTCTCAGAGAGTACCGTTGATTGATTCGTTGTCGTTGACAATTCTAGGGCACTTGACCTCGTTCAAAAAAGGAAGGAACAATAATCTTAAAACTAAAGCCTTATGTTGAATTTGGATGGCATTGATATGGATGGGTTCAGGGTTGGCTTTATGCCTAGACTTTAAAGGCTCCAAAAATTGTGATAAGATGTGAGGAACACAAATTTTTTCACAATTTTTAAGTTTTCATAACTATTGACATAAGAATTGAAATAATACTACTTTCACGTGAGTATAGCATTAAAATCACTTTTATCGGCCCTAATCATAATATGTAATCCCATTAGTTGTGAAAAGAAATTATGAAATTTTTTGCATCTTTAGACCTATTAAAAAAAAAAATAGGTAGGAAGTGGACCTTTTTTTCTCACCTGGGCCACCTCTAAGAAAATTCTTAAAATATTGGACTGATAAAAATTGAATCCAGTTGAAACCTTAAATTTTTTATGTTAAAAAATACAAGAAAATTGAAAAAGTACTTTTAAGAATTAAGATCGATTATGTTTTAAAAAAAATTAAGCAAATTATATGTAGGGACTCAGTTTGGATTGACCCTGAGTACGAATGGGTTTTCAGCCCAATCAAGCCCAAACAATAAATTTTTAGAGAGTGGGTTAAAGGTTTAGGCGCTGGCCCTCGATCACCATGCATGAACTTTCTTGATGAAAAATACTAAGAGTTTCTTTACAACTGGGGGAGTGCTCTTCGGCCACAGGCTGAGAAGGCCTTTTTGTTCTCTCTCTTTCTTTTTTTCCCCCCTCCCTCTTTTACTTTACTTGCTTTTCTTATATAGTTTTCATCTGCCTATCTCCTTATTCCATCTGTTGATCATTCATTTGCCTCTCTTCTGGCCGTCTGTCCCATCAGAGGCCTTATCAGTACTCAAGTGGTTCACTCTGACCAACGTTGCCCTGCTAAGGGGTTATATCCCCATTAATGCAGCCAGAGGGGTTAGGTGAATGCATTAAGTGCGAATGTGACAGCTTGCTCTGAGCTTGTCCCCTCCCAAAGATTATCCTTAGAATGCCGAGGACGAACAGGTCCTCGGCATGGGTCACAAAAGAGGCTTTGTCTAACTTAGCCTTGGCTGGTCAGTCCTCCTCGGTGTTGGCCTTGGGCCTAATACCCGATGGGCCGAGGCTATCGGGCCCACGGGCCCCACAATAGCCCCTCAAAACCCTGCTACACGTTCCCTCGGACGGGGAGGAGGGTTTTGATACCTGCAGGCTCTCTGGACGAGTCGCCTCACTTCGGTTTGTGCTAACGCTGGTGGCTTTTTGACTGCCCGAGGCGCTTTTTTAGCGTTTCAAGACTTAATGGGTGCCCACATTAAATTTTGGCGGCACCACATTTCCCACTTTCAACGGCATGATCTTTTGCCTTTATGAGCAGGCGGTTACATTTGGGGAACCTAAGGGGGAGTATAAATACCTGTTTGAACCGCTCGATTTCATCATTTTCGCGCTTACAATTGTTGACGCGTATGATTTGAATCTGGTCGGACTTGTACACTATCTGAAGAGTACCATCATACTTCTGTAAGTCTTCTTTTTCTATCGATCTCAAATTTCCTTGATTTTACTCCTCCTTTTCTTCTCTTAGAACTTTTAGTCATCTTTGGGGAATGGGTAAGTTTAAGAAGTTGGTTGAGTCTGACGAGATGATGAACAAATTCATCGTCGACTATGGAGTACCCAATAATGTGAGTTTGAAGTACTGTGAAGAAGGGGAGTGGTACGTTAAGAGGAGAGAGGGTGAAGTTGTGATCCCAATATTCGCTTTTGTAGAAGGAGGGATGAGAATCCCTATGAGGCCGGTGACCCTCAATTATCTTAGGCATTTCCGTCTGTCTCCTACCCAGTGCGCCGCGAATGTGTTTAGGATATTAGGGTGCGTAGACATCTTGAATGAGAAAATGGGGCTGAGACTAACTCACCATGATGTGAACTGGTGCTATAACCTTCATCACCTGAGGGGTAAGACGTATTATATGAAGACAAGGGACGATAGGATTCGTCTCATCTAGTGTCTTCCTGATTCCAACAGGGGGTTGACTCAAGATTTTCTTATAGTGTCAGGAGAGTGGCACAACGGCTTTCATTGCCCAACAGTAGAGGGGGAGCCAGGTAAGACATCCGAAGTAGGAGATAATTTAGGTTTCAGTATTCTCAAGTTTTATAACTGTATATTCGATTTGGTTGACTAATCATAAGAGTTTCACTTTTCTTGCCACAGATCCGCACGCCTTTGCACGTCATTTCCATCTGGTTAACAAAGCAGATTTGAAGACCGTTCTTAGGTCGGACCTTTTTCTAAACGAAACCGATAACCAGGTCAGAGCTGCTCATCACATCCTCGGATGCGACCTAGCTCAGAAATCATTCCCAGTCCCGAAGCACGTAATTAGAGCTCGTGACCCTCGACTTACGCAGATCACCGTGGTGGAAGACGGTTTTGCATTTACTGAGGGGTCTTATATACCTGAAGGCATTCCGCTAGGAGGTCCCTCCTCATCCCAGCAAGTAACGGTGGCCGAGGAAGGACTATCTAAGAAAGCAAGGGAGGTGGTTGAACTGAGTTCTTCTGAGGACGAATATAGCGTGTTCAACCTAGCTGATCAGTCCGAGGATCCCTCTGGTGATCTAGGAGACCCTCATTTGTCCGAAGCCGATCTCCGGTCCCTAAGAGTTGGTACTCAAGCCGAGATGGGTTTAAAAAGAAAGCCCCAAACCAATCTTCTTGACTTACTCGAAGGCGGTTCAAAGAAGGGTGGACCAGAAGAGTCGCAGCCCCAGCCTCCAGCACTAAACAAAACTTTCCAAAAATATATCTTTTTTTTTTTTTTTTTTTGAAAAACAACAAATATTTAATTATAAATTAATTAATTAACTAATAGCTTTCACCTTATAGAATAATAGTGTTCTCAGAGAGTACCGTTGATTGGTTCGTTGTCGTTGACAATTCTAGGGCACTTGACCTCGTTCAAAAAAGGAAGGAACAAAAATCTTAAAACTAAAGCCTTATGTTGAATTTGGATGGCATTGATATGGATGGGTTCAGGGTTGGCTTTATGCCTAGACTTTAAAGGCTCCAAAAATTGTGATAAGATGTGAGGAACACAAATTTTTTCACAATTTTTAAGTTTTCATAACTATTGAGTATTGACATAAGAATTGAAATAATACTACTTTCACGTGAGTATAGCATTAAAATCACTTTTATCAGCCCTAATCATAATATGCAATCCCATTAGTTGGGAAAAAGAAATTATGAAATTTTTTGCATCTTTAGACCTATTAAAAAAAAATAGGTAGGAAGTGGACCTTTTTTTCTCACCTGGGCCACTTCTAAGAAAATTCTTAAAATATTGGACTGATAAAAATTGAATCCAGTTGAAACCTTAAATTTTTTATGTTAAAAAATACAAGAAAATTGGAAAAGTACTTTTAGGAATTAAGATCGATTATGTTTTAAAAAAAATTAAGCAAATTATATTTTGTGAGTTAAAAAAGAGATGTTACTAAAATCTAAATACAAAAAGCAAGAAAATAGTTTTTAAATAAAAACTATAATATAAAAATTTATATTTAAATTTATCACCTTATGTAGTCCTCAAATTGTATTGAACCAGACCAGTCCTAGATGGGGTTTTTTTCCTTTCACACTCACACAACAAACAGTTAAAGAAGTACACCACATGTTACATCTCATTCAAACTTCTTTAATACCTACTCTCTCTCTTTTTTGCTTCTGGGTTCTTTGATTCCTACTTTGGATTGTTCTAACGTGGTCAAATTCATTGAGAATTCTTACTGAGGCCTAAGAATTCGAGTATTATAAATAAATAAATCTAAATAACACAGCTTTTCTGATCAATTTGGCCTAGCTAGAGACTACTCCAGCAATCTCCTCTTTTATCTGGGAGAGCTTTACTCTCAGCTGGGATAGCTCAAACATTTTATTTTGGATTCATTCATTCTTGGCTTCCTATATTGATTGGACCCTTAAAAATGAGCATTCTATTTCACTGTTTTTCGCAAAGCTGTCCTAAGTTTATTCCTTACTAATCTATATGTCTATATATATAATAATAGATGAAGCAAAGAGAAAATTCAATTAGATTTTAATTGTATTCTCAATTTTGTGCCACTTGTCCTAACTAAAACTAAAAAAAAAAATCTAATTAGATTATAAATTTGACTACAATTTTGTGTCATGTATCTTATCTAAATTTTCTAATTTTTGCGCCTAAATAAATGATGCATTGACATTTAATACGGAAGCCAAGAAAATCACAATGATAATGCTCATTAGCCTAAGCAATAACATCTTACCTGCACACTTTTATGGAGATTATAAATTAGACTCCAATTTTGTGTCATGTATCTTATTTAAATTTTCTAATTTTTGTGCACAAATAAATGATGCATTAACATTTAACACGGAAGTCAAGAAAACCACAATGATAATACTCATTGGCCTAAGCAAGAACATCTCACCTGCACACTTTTATGGATGATCTCAATAGAGTCGGAGCTCTTCTAATCCCACAACTAGAACCAAGGAGTCCAACGAGAAAGACTATAAAAGTAAAACATCATCTCCTCCTAATTTCATATCGTCATGCCATGTCTCCTCCTCTCTCAACCTCTACCAACTAGATCCACACACTACCCTCACCTCCTCCTTACGGATTTCTCAGAGCAAGGCTGGGTTCAAACACAATGTTTAATCCCACTCTTCCTTACTTCACACTCTCATACATTAGCACTTCATTAACGCCTCCAAGAAGATTCCAAGCTCAATGATTAGTTTTTATTTTTTAATGTCCCTTTATATATTTTAAATAATAAAATGCAAAATTCTCTTTTTTTCTTCACTGTAGCATCACTTAAATAATATAATGCAATATTCTCTTCTTCTTTTTTTATTCATTGTTTTATCTAATACTATCCTATGTATGATAAACAAAAAAAAAAAAAAAAAGACCAATAACATTACTTAAATAATAAAATGCAATATATATTTTTCATTGTTTGATTTAATTCTATCATCCGTGTGATAAACAAAAAAAAAAAAAAAAAACAAAAAAATTAGCCAATAGTATCATTATAATTAACCAGTTTTATGTGGTAGCACGAGGTTACATACTAGTTGTAATTAATTAACCTCACATATTGCTTGTGCCCAGTGAAGTCAATTCTGGAGCAGGCCTTTACTTTGGTCAACCAAAGGAGTCATCAGCTGCATCAGCAAGATAACATAGTCATTTATGATAGTTTATCCTTTTTGTTCACACCTCTCTCGAGGCATCTTTTGGGACTTTTTTTTTTTTTGGGGGTAAATGTAGAAAAATACATTGTAAACTCCTGTTCACACATAAATAAAAATAATATCCCTGTTTTTAATCAATAAAATAAAGAGTAAAAGAAGTCATTTTTAAATATAATTGTCTACTAAAAATATATATCTAAGTTGTCGGTTAAATCATGGAATATTAATGACTTGGAGGAATCATGGTATAAAATAAGTGGAAATTAAAAATGGTTCTGAAATTCCCATTAAATATATATATATATATATGGTTCTGAAATTATCATTTCTTTAGTGAAGTATATGGAACTTATATACCAGCCTAACGTAGTTGGGCCATAAATATTCCTATTTGGCAGGTGCACTATTGTGCAAATTGGTTAGCAGACTACAATCTTAATTGCTTACTGTTTTTTTTTTTTTTAATTTTTTTTTTATTGAGAAGGATAATTGCTTACAATTGATTCTAAAAATAATAATAATAATAATAATTTTGCTCACAGCTTACTCACAAAACCGACCACTTATTCGGCCATAACTATAGGAACCTAGTTATCAGTTTGTAATTGGGCTTGCAAGACCTCTGTTTAGTTGGGCCTAGGCCTTTCTTTATACGGCAAATTGGAAATAGATCATATGTTGTATCAACTAATAGTTTTTTTTTTTTTTTTTTGAAAACGTATCAACTTATAGTTCAATTAGAGGAACATTTGACATCAAATTATATTCCAATTAAAAAGATACCTGGCAGTACAATTATAATATAATTTAATTTTTTATTGTGCTTCCACTTTAATATATTATATATATGATGCAAGAGAGCAAAGCGAACTAAGTCTTCTCCATTTATATAATTTTTTATTGTGCTTCTACTTTAATATATTATATATATGATGCAAGAGATCAAAGCGAATTACACCTTCTCCGTTTATATATATATGCTTCCAGTTACACCTTCTCCATTTAAAGTAAAATTATAATCTAATTTAAATATTTATTGTGCTTCCAAGATTAGGGAGATTTATTGTGCTTCTGTTTAAAATAAAATACCATTAATTCTATGACTTTGAGGTAGTGATATTAAGGCACTATGTCACTCTCTTGAGATAATACACATAGTCTATGGAGCTTTTCGATGTAATAGACTAAACAATTTTGTATGCCTCCCCAAGATATAATAAGTCCAGCCACCAAGTTGTATATCCTAAGTTCCTAACAAATACACCACTTGTAGGATAAGAAACCCTCAGTAGAAAACAATTTCTAGTTGTTAGGATAAAATTGATGCATATATATATATATATATATGGTGGAATGGATGAGGAGGGAGTGACTTTAAAGCTGGCTGACAAAGTTTGAAAGCTAAAAATAGATATTACAAAAAGAATTTTAATGGCTCTAAGACACTTCCTTTGACCATGTATAATTTTTTTTTTTTTTTTTTAAGAAAGTTTCAACCTATGGTGTCTACTCTTGATAATAACTTTTTTATTATCAGATTGAGACACCAGTCAATTTTTAGTGTAGGTGGGGATCGAATCTCAAATTTCTTATTCAATTATTAGAGGTTTTACTAGTTGATCTAACTGGAACCTACACCACATATATAAATTAGTAGTGGGAAAGTTCATAAAATGCATTGTGGTCAGAATTGATTCAATCACATAAACAATTTTTGCTAACGTTTTGAATAAAACTGAATATTAATTAAAATCTTGACAATTAATGATAGGTTTGAGTGTTTAACAACCATTCAGCCACTAACATTCATATAACTTGCAACTAAAAAGGGAAATACTAATATTACTATTTTTGTGTATGTTCTAATAAGTATTAGCTTGTAATCTCATGCATATGCATGGATACACTTAAAGATATACACAGGGGTGTTAATTCGAGTTAGCGTGTCGGGTTCGTGTCATGTCGAGGTAGGGGTATTCGACTAAATGGCTCAACCCTAACTCGACCCATTTAATAATCATGTCATGATCTTTCAACTCTAACCCAACCTGTTAATAAGGCAGGTTGACCTAACCCAATCTATTTGATACGCTTAATAAACGAGTCATGTTGGGTTGATACAAATGTAACACAACCCATTTCAACTTGTATAATATTAAATATAACATCCACCTAGAAATAATTTTTTTTTACATTCCAAAAAGCAGTAAATACACTTCAAGTCTTCAACCCACATTCAAAATAATATAGTTCAACAAAATTATAACATTCATCTAGAAATAAGTTCTTTATACCCCAAAAAAAAGTGCATACACTTCAACCCAAATTTAAAATAACAAAGTTTAACAAAAATAAAATAATATAGTTCAATAAAAATATAAAATCCTTGGAACTCGCTAAATGCTAAGTATCATTATTGAAAGAATTTGAGCAAACAATAGACTAATCCTGACTATGACCACAATTATCATCCATAGATTCTTTGTTGATGTCCAAATTCATAACATCTCTTCCACAAGCTCATCCAATTTCATTTGTGCAAGTTCTATGCGAAAAAGGAAAAGAAAAAGTATTAGTAGTTCTAGAGTTTGTAAAGTTTCAATTTTCAATTATATCCCTTATAAATTTTTATAATTGCTCACTTTTCTTTTTAAATTTAAAATATATGTTGGATATAAAAGGTATTTGACAAATCTAAAATAAAATAAATATTTATTTGTTATACGAGTTAAACAGATTGTTTTAAGTAGGTTATTTCGGGTTGACACAAATAAATTGGCATATCAAACGTGTCTATTGCGAGTTACGCGGGTTGACCCATTTATGACACGTTTCTTATCATTTCACTTTCGGGTTGATCCATTTATGACCTAAACCCATTAAGGCCCAACCCTAACCCGAAAAAATCTGTGTCGGGTTCGTGTCGTGTTTGTGGGTTTGGTCGAACATTGACACCTCTAGATGTACAATAAGATGCATAATATAATACATATATATATATATATAATTTAAATACTATTTGTAGGGACTCAATTTGGATTTTCAGCCCAACAAGCCCCAAACAATAAATTTGTAGAGAATGGATTGAAGGTTTAGGCGCTGGCCGTCGTTCACCAAGCATGAAGTCTCTTCTTTTATTAGAAAATACTTAGAACTATTTACAACTGGTGGATGCTCCTCGGCCCATGGCCGAGGAGCCCTTTTTCTTCTTTTTCTTTCCCCCTCCTCCCCCCTTCTTTTACTTTAATCGCTCCTCTTTATATAGTCTTTATTGTCCTATCTCGTTCTTCTATCTGTTGATTATCCATTCGTCTTTCTTCTGACCGTCCGTCATATCAGAGGCCTTATCAACACTCAAGTGGTTCACACTGATCAATGTCGCTCTGCTAAGGGGTTGCATCCCCTTTAATGTGGCTAGAGGGGTTAGGTGAATATATTAAGTGTGGAGGTGACAGCTTGCTCTGGGCTTGTCCCTTTCCAAAATTATCCTTAGTATGCTGAGGACGAAGAGGTCCTCGGCGTGGATCTAGAAAAGAGTCTCTCCCTAATTTAGCCTTGGATGGTCATCATTCTTCGGCGTGGGCCTTGGGCCTGCTACACGATGGGCTGAGGCTATCAGGCCCACGGGCTCCACAATAGCCCCTCAAAACCTTGCTTCACGTTCCCCCGGATGGGGAGGAGGGTTTTGATATCTACGGGCCCTCTAGACGAACCGCCCCACTTCGGTCTGTGCTAATGTTGGCGACTTTTCGACTGCCTGATGTACGTTTTGGCGTTTCAAGACTCAGTGTGTGCCCACATTAAATTTTGGCGGCACCACGTTTCCCACTTTCAACGGTGTGATGGTAATTGTTCGGTGGGGATCTCCTGCTTTTATGGGTAGGCGGTTACATTTGGGGAGTCTAAGGGGGAGTATAAGTACTTGTTTGAACTGCCTGGTTTCCTTATTTTCGCGCTTACGACCATTGATGCGTATAATTTGAATCTGGTTCAACTTGCACACTGCCTGAAGAGGATCGTCATATTTCTGTAAGTCTTCTTCTTCTGGTGACCCCAAATTTTCCTTGATTCTACTCCTTCTTTTCTTCTTCTGGAACCTTTAGTCGTTCTTGGGGGATGGGTAAGTTTAAGAAGTTGGTTGAGTCCAACGAGATGATGAACAAATTCATTGTTGACTATGGGATACCCAACAATGTGAGTTTAAGGTACTGTGAAGAAGGGGAGTGGTACATTAAAAGGAGAGAGGGTGAAGTCGTGATCCCGATAGTTGCTTTCGTAGAGGGAGGGATGAGAATCCCTATGAGGCCAGTGACTCTCGGTTACCTTAGGCATTTCCGTCTGGCTCCTACCTAGTGCGCCGTGAATGTATTTAGGATATTAGGGTGTGTAGATACCTTGAATGAGAAAATGGGGCTGAGACTACTCACCACGATGTGAACTAGTGCTACAACCTTCATCACCTGAGGGGTAAGACGTACTATATGAAAACGAGGGACGATAGAGTCCGACTCATCCAGTGTCTTCCTGATTCTAATAAGGGGTTGACTCAAGATTTCTCATAGTGTCGGGGGAGTGGCACAACAGTTTTCACTGCCCAACAGTTGAGGGGAGTCAGGTAGGGTATCTGAAGTAGGAGACGATCTAGGTTTCAGTATTTTTATTATTTTTTTATAGCTGTATATCCGCTTTGATTGATTAACCACAGGAGTTTCGCTTTTCTTTTCGCAGATCTGCACGCCTTCGCACGTCATTTCCACCTGGTCAACAAAGCGGATTTGGAAACCGTTCTTAGGTCAGAACTTTTCCTGAACGAAACTGATAACCAGGTTAGAGCTGCTCACAAAATCCTCGGATGCGACCCAGCTTAGAAATCATTCCCAGTCCCGAGATACGTAATTAGAGCTCGTGACCCTCGGCTTAGGCAGATTACCGTGGTGGAGGACGGTTTTACATTTTCCGAGGGATCTCACATACCTGAAGGTATTCCGCTAGCAGGTCCCTCCTCATCCCACCAAGTAACGGTGGCCGAGGAAGGACAATCTAAGAAGGCAGGGGAGGTTGTTGAACTGAGCTCTTCTGAGGACGAATATAGTGTGTTCAACCTAGCTGATCAGTCTGAGGATCCCCCTGGTGATCTAGGAGACCCTCATCTGTCCGAAGCCGACCTCCTGTCCCAAAGAGTTGGTACTCAGACTGAGATGGGTTTAAAAAGACAGCCCCAAACCAATCTTCTTGACCTGCTTGAAGGCGGCTCCAAGAAGGGTGCACCGGAAGAGTCGCAGCCCATACCCTCAACACATCCGCCCCAGATTTCAACTGTGCAAACCAGGTCATCTTCTGTCCCTACAGTATCAGACCCTCAGACCGAGTCTCATGACCCAAAAAAGGAAGAGACTTTCCAAGGGTAAGGAGCCAATGGATAGGAGCAGATCCCATTCCCCGCCCGAGGAGGGTGGATTTCACAGGCCTCCGAAGCAACTGAAGCTCGGTGGTCAACGGAAAGGTAGGAAGATCATCCAGCAGTCTGAGGCCCAAGCCTGGCTGCCTGTTGCCATGCTTCATGATCAGCCCCTGATGGATGACGCATCGATACGGGAATCTCAAGGAGTTGAGGGGGCTCTTGTAGCCGATGCCCTGGAGAAGTCTCTTCTCCGTCCCATAGACGGCGCCAATTGTAGGGACTCAATTTGGATTTTCAGCCCAACAAGCCCCAAACAATAAATTTGTAGAGAATGGATTGAAGGTTTAGGCGCTGGCCGTCGTTCACCAAGCATGAAATTTCTTCTTTTATTAGAAAATACTTAGAACTATTTACAACTGGGGGATGCTCCTCGGCCATGGGCCGAGGAGCCCTTTTTCTTCTTTTTCTTTCCCCCTCCTCCTCTATATAAGACTTTCCGGGGGGATGGTTTTTCCATGCTCCATGAACCTCCCAACACAAACAGAAAGAACACACCCTTTCAGTTCCCCAAACCCCTTTAATAACCCAGTCGGAATTGTGACCGGAGCCGGCAGATATGGGGCGGCTTTGGGCGAGTGTGAGGACATCCGTGCCAAGAGCCGTTGTGGCCACAGCCCCCACTGGGCTTCCGGTGCGGCAGAATCTAGGCGTAACCCCGATGGTGCCATACAAGGTGGCCCTGAGAGATGTCGTTGAAGTACCTAATGTCTCTCCTCGGAGCGCACCCCCGATGAAGGAGATGTGCGAATTCATTTCATGGGCGGTGCTCAAGTGTTGCCGTCTCCAGTGGCCAACGCTCATGAGGATTGGAGAGAATCAAGGGAACATTACGGGGGAGGGCGTCCTGGAGCCCCTGCATCTGCTCCTCCCTCGCTTTGTTCAAGCTCCGCCGCCCCGAGAAAGGAGTTGTTAGTGGCCTTGAAACAAGCTGGCCCTCCCCCTTCCCTGCTTTTATTGTCAAGTTCTCCCATTCTCTTGATGCCAATAAAAGCATAGGTTGACACTTCCCTCTAATTGTAAAGCAAGCCTGCCTGAGCCTCTAATTGTAATCTGTAACTTTTCTTTTTATGAAATAATATTAAGACTTCTCTTTTCGCTATCAAATCTTCTATTTTCTTGCAAATTTTTTTTTTTTACTTCGCCAACCTACTGTAAAACGACCACTTAGAACAATCGCCTGGTGCGCCGGCGGCCAGCGCACTAATCCTTCCCATAGACGGCGCCAATTGTAGGGACTCAATTTGGATTTTCAGCCCAACAAGCCCCAAACAATAAATTTGTAGAGAATGGATTGAAGGTTTAAGCGCTGGCCGTCGTTCACCAAGCATGAAGTCTCTTCCATCTGTTGATCATCCATTCGCCTTTCTTCTGACCGTCCGTCATATCAGAGGCCTTATCAACACTCAAGTGGTTCACACTGATCAACGTCGCTCTGCTAAGGGGTTGCATCCCCATTAATGTGGCCAGAGGGGTTAGGTGAATATATTAAGTGTGGAGGTGACAGCTTGCTCTGGGCTTGTCCCTTCCCAAAATTATCCTTAGTATGCCGAGGACGAAGAGGTCCTCGACGTGGATCCAGAAAAGAGTCTCTCCCTAATTTAGCCTTGGATGGTCATCCTTCCTCGGCGCAGGCCTTGGGCCTGCTACACGATGGGCTGAGGCTATCAGGCCCACGGGCCCCATACTATTGATAGTCATTTTTATATTTTGTTAACTCTTTAAAAAATTTTGTAAGGATATTATTAGGTATGATGGGGTAGTGAAAAAGCCATCTCCTATTCGTCCAGTTGGGTCGTCCATGACATGCAGTTTGCCAAACAACTAGGCCATCTCCTATTCGTCCAGACCTCTCTTCCCTGAGAGGTAGACCAATTGGGTAGATCCCGTAATCAAGCCAAAAGGGTCGTCCACGGATGAGTCTCATGGACGACCAGATAACAGCATGACAAAGGGTCGTCCATAAGCATTGCACATGGACGACCACACGATACTTAGCAGGTTTTGAAATGGTTCATCAACCGGTGCTTATCCCGTCAATTTCTCCCAAGTATGTAACTTCTAGCAGCGGTTATGACCGTTAAAGAAGTTACATCCGGATTCCACAAATCTGGGGGAAGTTATTGAACCAAATAACTGCCCTAAAGTACCCTATATAAGGACCGGTCTGAATTATGTAAAGGTACGATATTCTGAGATCCTTACATTACAGTTAGATTTCTAGGAGGGAAGGCACTAACTTAACCATCGGAGGATATTGGACCGGTCCACCCCGGTCATTCCTTTGATTCTTTTCTTCTTTTTCAGGCCTTTGCAAACGTTGTAGCCCATCGAAGCCGAAGTGTTCAACCAAACTGATTTTATCCACTATCAAGGTATAACATGTAAATTGCCATTTTTTTAATTATTGTGAAGCACTTTTTTTTTTAAAGATTTATTTATTTTAGACTCTTTAGTTTTTTACTTAATAACTCACTTAAATAAATATTTATGATGTGGTCCCACGTTGGATTAAAAAATTAAGAAATAAAATTCTTTAAGAATACATAATTTAGGACACATAGTGCAAAATTAAAACTCTAATTGGAATTCTAATTTGAGTTTCTCTCAGTTTCACCTATTATTGTATAGATATATAAATTACAGTTTCAAAAAAAAAAAAAAAAAGACATATAGATTATTGTTTACTAAAAAAAAAAAAAAGGGAAAAACAAATGGCCATTAACTTATGACTATTTAATATATATTATTACTATAGTCGAATGTTAATGTATATAATAGGAAATAACTCACATATTGAAAACAAGGCTGTAAAGAGATATTATTATTTTGTATTTGAATTCCAATTTTAGCAAAGAAAACGATTTTGCCATCAAAGATAAAAAGTATATTTCATCAATTCACATAAGTAGGCATTTAATCAATATTTAAAATAAATTATAATATATTTAAAAAAATACTCCAACAATGTAAGTCCTTACAAATGGGCTTTACCCGAAAATCCAATTTGTCCAATTTTTAGGCCACATTTTGCCAAAAATATATATGATAAAATTTAAAAACAAACAACCGAAGTTTAGAATTTTTAGTCAACAACAATTATCCTTTGTAGTTGCGCAGTCAAAAGACTCAGAACCACGCTTGCTTTCCTAATCCATATGAAGCTGGTTTATTTGGATATAATTTGGATATAAATTTTACTAAAAGTAAAAAAAAAAAAAATGACTAAAATATAATTATATTTTAAAAAGTGGAATTTTACAAAAAGAAAATTCTATGCATTAACAAATAAATTACAAAATTACCAAACATTTACCTAATAATAAAAAAATATTATAAATATTACAAATTTGACTGTCGAAACTTATCAGAACCATTTAAATAATATAATGAAATAAATAAAATTTGAATATATTTTTTTAAAAATGACTTTTATTTATTGAAAATGCATCATTTAAAAATAAAAAATTGCAATCATCCAAAAAATTATTGTTTTTTACTCTACAAGGCATATATATATATATATAATATCAATGGTTTCAGTCTCCAATGTTCTTTATCTCAGTGATTACATATCGCCTGGGATTTGCTCCCAATATATATATATATATATATATATATATATCTATATATATAGAGGTTTATAATAATTATTTTGAGAAATTTTTTAAAAAACTTATCAACTTTTTTTTGATAATTTTTTTTTGAAGCGACCATTTTATTTAATTGTCTATAAAATGTTTCTAAAAATGAATGACTAATATGTACTCGGACCCATATATATATATATATATATATATAAATATATCACTTTTTTTTTTTTTTGTTAAGGATTTCAATCTATAATGTCTGTTTCTGATTATAACTCTTTATTATTAGATCAAAACATCAATCAGTTTTAATATAGATGAAAATTAAACTCTAAATGTCTTATATAACCACCAAACATTTTATCAATTGAATTAATTAAAATCCACGTATATCACTTGTTCTGTTTCCAATTTTCCTTATCTCAGTGAACAAACTCAATCCCCTGATACTATCCATGAGTTGGGTCCACGTAAGCCTGAAGTGTAATCCGTATGTTATTAATTTCGATGATCAAAAAAGTCCATAGAGAGTAAAAAATCATTGACTGTGAGAACAAGAAATCCTACACCCATGGCATGGGATAACCGACCCACAAACATTCAGGATGAGATTTAAAGGGTATTATTGGGACGAGGAAAATGTCAGCCAACACAATCTAAAAGTTGAATGAAATGAAATAAAAATCCAAAACCAAAAGTACATGAAAAGGACAGCTTGGAGTTGAGAAGAAACAAAACTCTTTTTTCCAGTTCAGTCCACCATCACAGAGCAAACATCATGAACAGGTTTCTATACTGTGGAGTTATGAGGGCCAAAGCTCCCCAAAAGGGTCTCAGTTTCTTCAATTCTTTCAGTCTCTCAAGGTATGTTATTGCTTTTCAGTTTCTGTGTTTGTTGAAAATGGTTGGAATATTGCTTGCTTTGTGTTGCTTTTTGAGAATTTTTGTCATTCAGACTATTGGGTTTTCTTCTCTCTCTCAAAAAAAGAATAAAAAAAGACTGTTGGGTTTGTTTTTGGTGCTGTGAATTGATGGGTTTTGCATTCATCTAATTGTTTGAAAAAAAAATTATTTAGAAAAAAAGAAAAGAAAAGGAGGTAATCTGTTTGTAGCTATGTCGGAGACTATTACAGATGTATTATAGTTTTTACCTTACTTGTTACAGACTGACTCTTGTAGCAGATCCCAAGTAATTGGTATGAGGCATTTATAAAATAGTAAGGTTTGCTGTTTTGATGATTTCTGATACCTCAGCGGTCCATTGTAACTTGGAAGTGGGTCGTGTTGGGGCACGTATGTGCTGTTTGGACTCTTTAATTGTGTGCTATTCCAATAAGCAGCATGCATTCTATATCCCCATTGATTGTGTAGACATTCACATTGAAGCTAATTCATAAAAGTTCTTTTAGTAGCCGTATTTTAATTTTTAGATTGCTTATTTTAGATTCAAGATCATAGACTGAAAATTAAATTGGAATATGATTATGTTTGTCAAACTGGTCATGAGTTCCCCATCTATTTATTTTTTGTAAATGAAATGCATTTGGAGTCAGAATCCTAGACGGCTTCGGGCCCTTCTACCTCTACAAGTTTCAAGGCAATCCATAAGATAAAACTGTCATATATTCTTACCTCTAATGGGTTTATAAGGTTATTATGGGATCTGTTCTGGATGATTTGATGATTCTTCCTTGGAAGAATTTGTAATATTTGAAAAGATTTGCTTGTGCTGTGGAAGGTTTAGTGTTACTATTTTATTATTTGTGCCAAATATATGGGCTCTGAAGTTGATTTACCTGTCACTCTGTATGTTTTATTTCTAGTGGTTTCTCTGATAACAATTTCATTTTTATGGCAGATCTGTTCATTCCATACCCTTTGCTACTGTAGACGTTGAAGAGATATCAGGTTCTCAACCTGCTGAAGTTCACAACTTGGGTAGGTACTGCTACTTCAGCAGTATGTTTTACTCCAAAATCGATGTTTATTATAGATAATGCCCCACAGCTAACATGAATTGAAAACAAAGAAACAAACAAGTTAACTTTACAAGGATCAGCTAGGTGTAATTCTCTATAATGATTCTCTAGTTGCTTTTTGCTCTGTTTTTAGTTTTTATATATATTACACCTTAAAATTATAAGTCAAATGGGTGACATATTGATCTATTATTCTGAACCCCACTTTCCCTTCCCCAAAGGAAAGGACAGTTTTGCCACTAGAATAATGTTGTTTTGTTTGTCATATCTTTAGCTGAATTAGGTTGCCTTGAACTTATCTTTTTTATAAACCCACATTGATCAAGTATTATGAACATAGAATGTTGTCACTTTCAGTGCAGGGTAAATGGAAAACATCTTCAAATTGGAATACACTTCTGGATCCTTTAAATGGAGAGCCATTCATTAAAGTTGCTGAGGTAGATGAAACAGGCATTCAGGTGTGTATCATGAGTAGTTTACAAGTGCTTTATTTTTGAAAAGATCTTCCCCATTATTGAGTGTACATAGAAGCTGAACTTAAGTCCTTACGCTTCATAATGCCATCTTTCCATTTTCCTTCTCTCACAAGTTCAATAATTTTATTTGTTGTCACTTTCAGTGCAGGGTAAATGGAAAACATCTTCAAATTGGAATACACTTCTGGATCCTTTAAATGGAGAGCCATTCATTAAAGTTGCTGAGGTAGATGAAACAGGCATTCAGGTGTGTATCATGAGTAGTTTACAAGTGCTTTATTTTTGAAAAGATCTTCCCCATTATTGAGTGTACATAGAAGCTGAACTTAAGTCCTTACGCTTCATAATGCCATCTTTCCATTTTCCTTCTCTCACAAGTTCAATAATTTTATCTTTGAAATGATTTTTTTTTTTTTTTTTTTTGGCTCCATCTTTGACATGCTTACTTATGTTTGCATATTTAGCATCTAAATTCTTCCCGAATTTTGATTGGGTTATGCAGCCATTTGTGGAGAGCTTGTCCAAGTGTCCCAAACATGGGCTACACAATCCCTTTAAAGCACCGGAGAGGTTTGTGTTGCTTATTTGGTCTTTGTTTCCTTTTTTTTTTTCTTCCCCTTGCTTATAAATATCTATTTGGGATATTTTGCACCGAGGATACTGTGATTATTTAGTACCTGTTTTCTTAAAGAAGACCTTAATAACAATGTTCAATCAAATTAAAACAACTGACAGCAAACCATCTTTTGCAGGTATCTTTTGTTTGGAGACGTATCTGTAAAGGCAGCCCACATGCTTTCCATTCCAAAGGTAATGTACTGTAAGGAAAGAGAAAATAGTTTTTTATTAAGTTTTTTCTCTTCTTTGAATTATGAATTAATGCAATAAGATTATTCAATATCACATATATTAATTTTTAGTTGTTTTACCAAAGGTATAATAGATAATTTGTATTGCATTAATTTTTTTTTTCATACAACTTTCAGGTTTCCGATTTCTTCACTAGGTTAATACAGAGAGTTGCTCCAAAGAGTTACAAGCAGGCTCTTGGTGAAGTTTATGTTACACAAAAGTTTTTTGAGAATTTCTCTGGTGATCAGGTACATCAAGATGAAATCACTTTGAGCCTTTTTGGTGTTGCAAAGAAAATTGGGCTTCTTTCGTATTGATAAATCTGTTATTGAAAATCTGTTAATTGGTTTCTTCTCATCCAAATAGATGCAAAAATGAGAAAATTACTGTTAATATTATGCTGCATTTATTACGACCAGCTTATATACTGGAAGAAATACCCTAGACATAATTATAAAACTTTTGTGTAATAATTTGTGTCATGATTCAGCTTTAATCTCTCTAGTAAAGTTGCTAATGAAATTTTTTTTGCAATTTCTGTTTACAAATTTGTTAGGTTCGTTTCCTTGCGAGGTCTTTTGCAGTACCTGGAGATCATCTTGGACAGCAAAGTCATGGTTTTCGTTGGCCTTATGGTCCTGTAAGTTGTTCCCTGTAAATATGATTGATACTAGTAGATTCAAGACCTTCATCAAATTTCTCAATAATTGCTAAACATCGAATTTTTAATATAGGGAAAAGTTGGGAAATTTACTCAATTCAGAGTATCTTGTTCGCTTTTCAACCAATGATGGTTGAAAAGTTGTCATGGAAAATAATGTGTTAGGATATTCTTGAGAGTGTAATAAAGATTTGTCACTAGGATCTTTTATATCTTCATTAGAGCTCTTTAATAGTTTGTTAGATCTTCTCAAGTAATAAGATGCAGTCTGACCTGACTGTTTGAAATATAGATATGAAGTTCTCCTGTGTAGTAGGTGAATCTAATAAGAATTTCATGGTAGGTCCTCTTTTACCGTGCTCTCAGGAAAAAAAAAGTATAGTTTTTTTTAATTAAGCACATGCTGCACAGGAGAAATGGTTATTAAAAAAAGAAAAAGGAGATGATTAAAAAAATATTATGGATCTTCGATATGAAAAAGGCATTGATCTTTATGAGATAGATGCTTTCTCTAATTGGTTTAACTTTTTTTATAGTAGGCATACTATTTTGTCATCTCGACTTATCAAAAAAAAAGAATAATAATAATAATAATAATAAAAAACTATCTTGTCATCTTGATGTGGATTTTGGTTTCATTTTCTGAAAATATTTTCTCCATGTCAAGATGGATACAGACTGTCTCTTCATTAGTTTCTATTCAAGTTTTGGGTGTTCCAGAAATCCTTGTTTCGTCTGAATAGTAGATAATGAATAATTTATATAGTCTCTTAATACTTTGCTAATATAAAAGACCGTCTGTGCAGGTTGCAATAATTACTCCTTTCAATTTTCCGCTGGAGATTCCTGTACTTCAGTTGATGGGTGCACTTTATATGGGCAACAAGCCTATTCTTAAAGTTGATAGCAAGGTATGCCTGTAATCTTTTATGTACTATGGTTGGTGTGAGCTTTCTAATTGATAATATATTAGTTAGTGCATACGATGTGAGAACTTGTTGCAGTGGGTACAATTGAGAAGAGAATGTACAAATTTCTAATTAAAGAACATCTATGGATGTTCAATGGGAGAGTGAATAATGAGGATGATGCACATGGCTAGCAGAATGATGCTCTAAAATATGTCTTTTCAGAAATTTGTGGAATAATGCCCAATTACCTACTTTAAAAATACTGTGATGGATTTTCTAAATTATTCTTTTGTATACTGGCATTCCTTTCTAGCAAAGTCTACTATTCTTTTTTTGAGATTTGTCTTATATAAAAATAGTGACTGATAATGTTTCATAGGTGAGCATTGTCATGGAGCAAATGATGCGCTTACTTCATTATTGTGGGTTACCTGCGGAGGACGTTGACTTCATAAATTCTGATGGGAAGACAATGAACAAGATATTATTGGAGGTTAGTTCATTAGATTGACAAATTTTGCTTTCTAATTCTTAATTATAACACAGCCAGTTACTTTATTCCTGAAGATTTTCAATTGCTTGCTTATATGGTTTATTATGTGATCAAGCTTGCTCTTGATCACTAGAACTTCTTGTGTATTCAACAACACTGGTGTAGGATTGTTGAATATTTGGTTATAATTTGTTGAAGTTTATTTACTAGACACTTTGGATATTTTGGGTCTCTCTCCCCAACTTGCAATTCTATAAGTGGTTTGCTTTGGTCATGGATTTGATATATTTCCAGTCCTGGAACCTTCTGCCTTCTTATATTCCATATGTGTTCTTTCAACAGTTTTAACATTAAGTCAGTGAGCTGGACATCTGTACACTCAAAACAGTCAGAATATGAAACTTATGATCTGCTCCTTATCCCATGGTTATATGGTTACATATATGATATCTAGAAAAGACGAAGTCTTAACACATATAGCGGTAGTGTGGTGGAGGCAATTGTGGGGCTGCGGAGGTACTGGACCCTTTGATGGAGGCTTCAATGGGTTTGATGATAGTGTTGGTAATGGACCGTAAAGGCCAAAAAACAAAAAGATAAGGTACTGTTGGTCCTGACAGTGGCTCAAGAAAACTTTTCTTCTTGGAAAAGTTATAGTTACCTCTCACAGAAAATGCCTTGTACCTTTGATTTTGGAGTTCATTGTCTAATGTTTTGCCCATTTGTTCTTATTACAGAATTAGCTCTCAGCCGTGAATTTTACAATTCTTATAATTGTTCTTTATAACATGTAAATTTGTTACAAGTGTATATAAAATCAAATTTCATACTTATATTGCTCTTGTAGGGAAACCCACGAATGACCCTCTTTACTGGTAGCTCAAGAGTGGCAGACAAGTTGGCTGTTGACCTTAAGGGTCGCATTAAGTTGGAAGATGCAGGATTTGACTGGAAAGTTCTAGGGCCTGATGTTCAGGAGGTTACTTATCAACAATTTCAATATTAGATTATACAGTTTCAGCTATGTAATTTAATAATAGTCTTGTGGTATGTCTTATGGGTTTTTGGATTGCAGGAAGATTATGTTGCATGGGTCTGTGATCAGGATGCATATGCATGCAGTGGTCAGAAGTGCTCGGCACAATCAATATTATTCATGCATGAGGTTAGCTGTTTGCATTTGATGCTTATTAAGAATCTTCTATTATTAAGGCTGAGAAGATGACTTCTTGTGTTTTGTCTTTTATTTCATCCGCATAGATTTGCTCATGGTCACAACATTGTGAATAGGACTTTGTAGCTTATGACCAACCGATTTCCTTTCATTAATCTTAATAATCTCATTGTTGTCCTTTTGCAGAACTGGTCTAGAACTTCATTTATATCCAAAATAAAAAACCTTGCTGAGAGAAGGAAATTAGAAGATTTAACTGTTGGCCCTGTCCTTACTGTAAGTGTGCTACTTTTGCTTGTATTTTTAATTATCTTATTTATGTGATCTTCAAAAATACCACTCATGAAGCATCCAATTAATAGCATTCTTACTACCATCCTGGATGATTTAAAAAGTGCATTTTGGAGTAGCAACATTTGAACTGATAGATTTTTTGGATTGCAAAGTAGAAGTCCTTGAAGAAGCCATTTAATGGTTCTACCTTGATGTGTTCATGATGTGGAGGAAATAGGCTTCTGGAATACTGGGCTAAATCTCAAAAGTGGTTGGTCAGTCAAACCAGTTGAGCAGGGGGCTTAGGCAATTAACCCTTTAGGGATTTGACCAACCTTTGTGATATTGATCAGAAAAAACCTAGGCAACCTAGACATATTTCCATGCATATAGGACACTATGAAGTATGGCATATTTATTTGATCCACAGATCTCTTGAATTTTTTTTCCTAATACTATCATCCATTTCATCCTACACATGAGCAAAGCTATTCTGATTGTTAACTTTGCTTTTCTTTTTCGTTGTTGCAGTTCACAACTGAAGCCATGCTAGAGCACTTGAATAAATTGCTTCAGATACCAGGTTCAAAACTACTCTTTGGCGGCGAACCTTTAAAGAACCATTCAATTCCATCCATATATGGTGCTATAAAACCAACGGCCGTTTATGTCCCACTTGAAGAAATTATGAAAGAAAACAATTATGAGCTTGTAACAAGAGAGATTTTTGGACCATTCCAGGTAAATAAGATAGGACTCTTTCAGTGTAATTTTTTTGGTTTTGAATTTTTTGGTGTATTACTAAATTTTATTCAACATTTTATGTCAAAATTGTTTGTGATCACATTCAAGCGTCCCGAGTATATTGGATCACAACATTTTTACGTTGGCTATTCAAATTTTAGTACTAGTTAAAAATATTAACTTTGCTGGAGCTTAAAGCTGGGCCTGGATACTAAAATCCCTGTGCTGCATTGTGAATTGGGACTAGTGTATCCCAAATAATATTGTACACTCTTTTTTCAGTGTCAGGGCTTGTTCAGTTGCTGAGAATTTTAAGTATCGAGAGTTATAAATTCATGATAGTTTAAACTTACAAGAATTAAAATTCCTGAGAGTTGGATTTTATGCTGTGCAGATATACTTTGAATTTAAATGTTTATACAAAGCTAATAGTGTTTGAATTACACCATGGCTCTCTGCTTCAACCTCTATTGAGTGAACTTTGAATGATTTACAATTGGGTTCATTGGGTAAAATCTCAAAATGTAGACATCTATAAAGGAGCTGGCTTATTTTGGTTCCATAGTTTGCTCTCCTTTTCTACTATGATACTAAGTAGTGCTTAGAAGCACATGGATTAAACTTTGAAGTTTCACAAATATATTACAGTAGTTACATACAAACTGAAAAAAGATTGTGCAGTTTCAAAGTAGGTAGGCTTGCTTTTGTGACACATGAATGGTCTGATCTTCAGATGATCGTGTTTAGTATTTTGATAGTGCTTAGAAGCACATGGATTAAACTTTGAAGTTTCACAAATATATTACAGTAGTTACATACAAACTGAAAAAAGATTGTGCAGTTTCAAAGTAGGTAGGCTTGCTTTTGTGACACATGAATGGTCTGATCTTCAGATGATCGTGTTTAGTATTTTGAGCTGTTATATGGGGGCAGTGAAGCCAGAAAGCAACTTTCACAACTTTAAAGGTGTTCTCAGTATCTAAGAGTTGTTGGAAGCCTAAAAAAAAGGATCACAAAACAACGTAAGGAAATAAGAATGTCATTTCTTCTCTGGGGTCTGTGTGTGTGTGATTGTAAATAAGAATGTCATTTCTTCTCTGGGGTGTGTGTGTGTGTGATTGTACATGAACATATGAATGTGTGTGCACACTCATTGAGAAAGAGAAAGTTGGAAATGGGAATTGTGTCCTTAATATATATATATATATATATTTTTTTTAAATTGTATTTTACACAAAGGAATGAGTTGTAATAGCTGGATGTTAATGTTAATGACATCTTCATGTTTGGTCCTAGACTAATATTGACTAAATGTTATTATGTATTTGCTCCTAGATTATTACCGACTACAAAAAAGAACAACTTCCAATGGTGTTGGATGCTCTTGAGAGGATGCATGCACATTTAACAGCTGCTGTGGTTTCAAATGATCCCCTGTTCCTACAGGCAACTCTCTCTCTCTCTCTCTCTCTCTCTCTCTCTCTCTCTCTCTCTGTGATAAATTTCAGTTATAAATTTTTTAACCCAAGCTCAACTTCAGTATGCCCCCATGATTTAAATTACCTTGTTTGTTATTTTTATGTCTTTATTTATTGGGATATGGTTAATATAAAGTAAGTAATGCGTTACAGGAGACAATTTCTAGTTTCATGAAATGCTTTGTGCATTTATAAGTGTTCTAATTCTTGATGGCTAAGAACCTTCACTGCAATGGCTGGCCTAAAGTCCCAACTGTTGACCTTGGTGTTGCTTTACATACCAATAGCTCATTGTCATGTAGGAGCTCAAACTGTTTTTTTTTTGGGAAAGAGGGGGAGGGGGGCTCGGACATGATGGGATAAGTTTCACTTCCATAAAATTGTGCAGCCCCATGATGATATCGTGCAATCTTGTGTGTATGGAGCAGTCTCCTGGATCCTTTTGCTGAAAAAGAAACTGCTTCTCTAAATGATGATTTTCAGCTCCATCATCTCAGTTTAGTGTATTTATGTCATAAATCGATGTGCAGGAAGTTATTGGAAAAACAGTAAATGGGACTACTTATGCTGGATTAAGAGCAAGAACAACTGGAGCTCCACAGAATCACTGGTATGCAGGAAATAAATAGTCTTTCCTTAATGAGAAGATTGCCATGTGATTTTGTCATTAACAACTGTATGTGACAGGTTTGGACCAGCTGGAGACCCCAGGGGTGCCGGAATTGGGACCCCAGAAGCAATAAAGCTTGTTTGGTCTTGCCATAGAGAGATTATATACGATATCGGCCCTGTGCCAAGAAACTGGGAAATTCCACCATCAACTTGAGAAGTCACACTGACAACAGAAGCAGAAGAAGAGAAACAAAAATAACTTACAATGCCTACAAGCAATTTCCTTCTGACTTTATTGACACAAGACAATACAGAGGGGAGCAGTAGTGTCCTTTACTTCTCACTATTTTCATTAATAAATTGGGATGTTTAGTTGGCTTTTTATTTTGCCAATATAGCTTATTCGACTAGTGTACAATTTTTGAAAACCTCACTTTTTTGGTACAATTGTATTTTTGCCGAATGAGAATGAAAATAAGCTATCCAAAACGAAAAAAATTCTGTGTCAGTAACAAGTACTGACCAGTTCTCCTTTCTGTAATAATTGGTAGTTTATCAAACAATCCACAAGGGACTACAGTTTCGAATTTTATGAAATTAGCAGAAGCTGGAAATGCTAGAATATGGTTTTGCTCTACAAACGTAATACATGCATTATGCACAGATTAGATTGGCACCTACTGCTCTTACCCAACTTCAAATTGTTTGTTGCTTTGTTTATCTAGCTGATTTCATAGGTCTGTTTAAGGTTAACTCTGAAAAATTAAGTTAATTGGTCATCTGAGAACACTTGTTACTCTTTAATGTTGCCACCTAACAGTTTAGATGAATTTCCTTAGAGATGATTGTAGTTAAACTTTGTCCTTATATATAAGCTATGATAGAATTCCATTTTATCAGGCTGTCTTACCAAAAGGCTTATACGTTTGGACTTCCTGTTTGACATGTTATAAATTTTGGAATTTTTGCTTAGAATGGTATTAATAAATTAATTAAGATAAACTCATAAAACAAAAAATTTTAATTTGGAATGTAAATTAGGTGTATGATAAATTTAAGCTTATATATTTATGATTGAAAATCTTAAATCTTGTTTTGAATAATATATGAGCTTGTAACTTCATGCATATGCATATATATGAGATACATTTACAAATAGGCATAACTAAATACTTATTAAATTTTTACCAAGTTTATATATAATATATATAATTTTTGTATATATAAAAATATAAAAGAGCTACTTATAAAATAATTATAAGTTTATTTGAAAAAAAAAAATCATTTTGATTGTTATCTATGATATTCTCAATTATAGTTTGTCTAACCAATTTCTCAAAAAAGAAAAAAAAAAAAAAAAAAGGGTTTGTCCAACCACTATTTGTATAATAATATTGATACTAAAAGAAAAAAGACATGGATAGCGAATGTTTGTAATTTTTTGTTGTGTTAGAGTTTAGTTTGCATTGATTTAGATTTTGTCTAGATGGGAACAAAAGTTAAGCTGAAACCTAAATTCAACATAAATATAAATTTCGTTTTCGTTGTTTATATTTTTAAATTTTCTCCAATCCTTGTTGCCAACAATCATATCAATACATTGTCAGAGTCAAACAAAACCTCCCCCCCCCCCCCCTCTCCTCGCCACACCCTGGCCCTTTTTGTAATCTTCATCTTTTAGGTTAATAACTCACTTGACACAAAAATTAAAAAACTTATATGGACATGTGTGTGTATATTTTTTTTTCAATTTTGAAACTCCAAATAAGCATAGATTTAGTATTAAACAAATCTCCACCAAAAAAAAAGAAGAAAAAGTTAAAGGGTTGGGCCATTTGTTTTGATAAAATTGCTATTGCTAAATTTTTGGGTTTACTAATTTTTTTATTTGATTTTAGATCCATCACTTTTTTTTTTTTTTTTTTTTTTTTTTATGGCCTTTAAGAAGGGGAATGATATTGTTAAGGGGGGCCATTAGCAATTTTATTACATCAAATTGCTAAAGTCAATACCCCTCTCTCTCTCTCTCTCTCTCTCTCTCTCTCTCTCTTATATATATATATAGGTTAGGTTCAAGTTACATCTAGTATAACTCTAAGCAATGTTACACCACCCAATGTTTTTTATTTAGATATAAATTTTGATAAATCTACCGCTGGATTATATTATTTTCATATATTCTTTATACTTACAAAATTAAAAGATGATCAAAGATCAATAGCCATATCATCAGTCAATTGTTTAAATTTAAGTTTTTGTAATTTAAAATAATGCATAAAAGATGAGTTTATAAATCGAATGATAAATTGCTTCCGATTGTCATGAAAATTGGCAAATATGTTAAGAACATATAGAACAAGTAATTCAACAGTTGAATTTTCAAAATATGAATTCAATAACAAGGAGGGATGGGCCCAAGATTTCAAGCTAGAGGGGGCCAAAGTATAAGCAAAAAAAAAAAAAAACTCCAAATAGGCATCCATATAGTATTAACAAATTATAAATACACATTGTTAATTAATACATTAACAAAAATAAATAAATTTTTTTTAATACAATGCTGGCTAGGATCTATATATTTGTTGAAGTTGAGCATTCACAGTAGTGGTGCTTAAAATATTAACTTTTAGCAACTCGAAAAACTACTTCATCTATTTTACTATCTCACTTTATAATGCACCCAACATCAAATGTTTTTTTTTTTTTACCCCCTTATTTAAAATAATATAAAAACTCATTAAAAGTAGAGAGATAATCTTAATAAAATATTGTATTTTATTTTTAATAATTTGCTACAATCAACTAGTATTTATATCAGTTTACTGTAGTTGTAAAATAAATTAGCTTTAACTTCTCTAATAACACATGATTTTTTGGTTCTTTGGTGGTAAAATAACTTTTTTGCTAAAATACAAACACCATTGTGAATACTTTTATTGTTTTTGTTAAGTTTTTGGGTTTAGATAGTTGCTAGTTGGGCTCGGCTGGTTAAGCTAATTGGAGGGGAGGAATAGCCTAAGGTTTTGGAAGGGGACCAAATATAAAAATAAAAAAATATGATAAGTAAAAATAAATAAATAAATAAATGAACTAGGGGGAGCTCAGGCCCCCACCTGAGTTCGTCCTTAATAACAAGTTATTGGATGATGTAACGTTACTTAGAGTTACATAATGTGTTACATACATGCTTCCAAAGCATAGCTCAATCCATGATCCTAATAAACTACTATCTAATATATATATATATATATATTTTTTTTTTTTTTAATTCCTTATACATTACAATTACTAATTTGCCAACTATGAGGTTCTAACGTGTCAAATTGACATTCAACTACTTCAACATTAAAAGCAAGGAAGTCGATACCGTACCGGTACCGTACCGGCCGGTACGTACCGTACCGGTTGCATACCGGTATCGAAATATTAATGTTTCGTACCGGTTTAAATACCGGCCGTACCGGTCATGTACCGGCCATACCGGCCAATTTCGGGCAATACCGGCCGGTACCGGCGTACCGACCGGTACAGAAAAATTTTTTTTTTTTTTTTTTTTTTTTTAAGTTTTGTAATTTTTGAATTTTTGTTAGGGTAGAATGATAACTTATTTGCATTAACTTATTAGTATTGTTTGTTTTCTTAGTATGCAATGATAACTTTTAAGCTCTCTATTTTTTATATTGTGTGTGTGTGTGTTTTTTTTTCTTTTAATTGATACTAAAGTCTAAAATTATGAATAATTAGTTTTGAATTAAGGAAATGTTTTATGGTAAACTTTTATATTTATTATAATATATATACACACACATACATATATATATTTATTTAAAAATATAAAAAATAGCGGTAAACCCGAAACGGTACTCCGGTATTGACCGGTATCCGAAATATACCGTACCGCTAGGCAAACCGGTACAGCCTCCGGTACGGTATTGACTCCCTTGATTAAAATACCTTTGCAATACCACCCTATAGCATTATTATAATCATGGTTTTGAAACTAATATCATTCAAAGAACCATAAAAGAGGGAGATTTAAGGTTTGTGAGGTCAAACTAATGTTGAACTAAGGTTGAACCATGATAACTTCATAATTAATTTAATAGTTACTTAAAATATAAATAATTATATTAAATTAGTAAAAATAGAAAAATTTACTAAAATAGTCCAAATAAATATAGAAATTTATATTTCTAAAGTATTTTTCATATCATAACTTTCATAAAACAAATAAGAAATATTGAATCTGAAGCAAACATAAATAGATATTGAGAGAGTCAATACTGTACCCGAAGTCATTTCAATTTAAAGACAATGATGAAATATTTTGGTACCGGTCATATATATATATATATATAGAGAGAGAGAGAGAGAGAGAGAGAGAGAGAGAGACTTGCACACATGAAATTAATATATAACATTTTTGTTAGTGCTCAATATTGTACTTTTTATTTTTATTTTTTGCAAGTCTATGTCTAAAATATCCACCTCCCCAATCATACTGCATGAAAGAATGGAAAATTCATTAATTTTAAAGTAATTGACGTAGAGATATTAGGGTAGACTTTAAAATAAAAATAATTATGGTACACTCACGAAGCGTTGATCGACAAAAATAGTTAGGACACCCACGATATAAAAGAAAATTAAAATAAATTATCTAGCTGTTCCTTCCAAGTATATCATTAAGTCAAATACCTACAAAGCACCAGATTTGGCTCTTCCTAGCATTGTGGATATGAAAAGTTTTTGAAGTCATTGATGCTCATCAATGGTTGAAAATTTTTGACACATGTAGAATAACGCTACTAACATTACAACTATAATCATGAAATATATGTAATCTATAATCATGAGATTACACCTTCAATCATGGAATATGGTTAAACATATATTTGAATTTAAATCAAATTTTGTCAACTCTACTCATTATAGTTTTTTATCTATCACGTGAGAAATGAGGGAATTTAAGAATCAAATTTTGGTATGTAAATAGTAATTACCTTAAACAAAGATTGGTATTTATATGTTTATTAACATGTTAAAAATACAGTAAGTGAAAAAGTTTACTCTAAAGTTGAAAGATTGGGTTTTAAATAAATATATATATATATATATTTTAATTCCTTATATATTACAATTACTAATTTGCCAACTATGAGGTTCTAACGTGTCAAATTGACATTCAACTACTTCAACATTAAGGGTCTGTTTGGTTCCCGTAAAATATTTTTCGGAAAATACCTATTTTCCGGAAATGCTATTTTCTAGAAAAGGAAAATATTTTCAAGTGTTTGGTTGTATTATGAAAATTGTTGTGGAAAATATTTTCATGTGTTTAGTTCTATTAGGAAAATACTATTTTCCTACAATTTTTTCACATTTTCTCAGCATCCAAACAAATTTTATTAGAAAAAATTTCAACATCACAGCCAATTTAACAACAAATTCAGGCAGCAAATTCCGGCAACAACAACAACACAACAACAACAGCAGCAAATTCCGGCAACAACAACACAACAACAACAACAACAACAACAACAATCAAACTTTAAAAAAACAAAACTGAGATGGGTCTGGGTCTGGGTCTGGGTCTCGGCGATGGGTCGACGATGAGATGTGGGTCGAAGGTCTGGGTCGTCGAAGGTCTGGGTCGAAGGTTTGGGTCGTCGGTCGAAGGTCGAAGGTCGAAGGCGATGGATTGAACGTCTGGGTTGAATGCCTGGGTTTGGGTCGAACGCTTTGGGCTTTGGGTTCGTGGGTCGCCGGCTCTGGTTTGAAGATTGGTGGGTCGTGGCGATCGTGAAGATGGGTTCGTCGGTGAACTCGCACCGGCGATCTGGGCTCTCTCTCTCTCTCTCTCTCTTTGGAAGTACTTTGAAGTGAAAATAGGTAGTGAAAATCATTTCCGTTGTGTAAGGAAAAATTGGAAGTTATTTTCCGTAACAGCCAAACACGCGGAAAATGTGGAAAACGATTTCCTTCACCCAATTCAAACGCAGCCTAAAAGACCTTTGCAATACCACCCTATAGCATTATTATAATCATGGTTTTGAAACTAATATCATTCAAAGAACCATAAAAGAGAGAGATTTAAGGTTTGTGAGGTCAAACTAATGTTGAACTAAGGTTGAACCGTGATAACTTTATAATTAATTTAATAGTTACTTAAAATATAAATAATTATATTAAATTAGTAAAAATAGAAAAATTGACTAAAATAGTCCAAATAAATATAGAAATTTATATTTCTAAAGTATTTTTCATATCATAACTTTCATAAAACAAATAAGAAATATTGAATCTGAAGCAAATTACTTAAAGTTACATCAGATGTTACATACATGCTTCCAAAGCATAGCTCAATCCATGTCCCTAATAAACTACTATCTAATAAATAAATAAATATATATATATATATTTTAATTCCTTATATATTACAATTACTAATTTGCCAACTATGAGGTTCTAACGTGTCAAATTGACATTCAACTACTTCAACATTAAGGGTCTGTTTGGTTCCCGTAAAATATTTTTCGGAAAATACCTATTTTCCGGAAATGCTATTTTCTAGAAAAGGAAAATATTTTCAAGTGTTTGGTTGTATTATGAAAATTGTTGTGGAAAATATTTTCATGTGTTTAGTTCTATTAGGAAAATACTATTTTCCTACAATTTTTTCACATTTTCTCAGCATCCAAACAAATTTTATTAGAAAAAATTTCAACATCACAGCCAATTTAACAACAAATTCAGGCAGCAAATTCCGGCAACAACAACAACACAACAACAACAGCAGCAAATTCCGGCAACAACAACACAACAACAACAACAACAACAACAACAATCAAACTTTAAAAAAACAAAACTGAGATGGGTCTGGGTCTGGGTCTGGGTCTCGGCGATGGGTCGACGATGAGATGTGGGTCGAAGGTCTGGGTCGTCGAAGGTCTGGGTCGAAGGTTTGGGTCGTCGGTCGAAGGTCGAAGGTCGAAGGCGATGGATTGAACGTCTGGGTTGAATGCCTGGGTTTGGGTCGAACGCTTTGGGCTTTGGGTTCGTGGGTCGCCGGCTCTGGTTTGAAGATTGGTGGGTCGTGGCGATCGTGAAGATGGGTTCGTCGGTGAACTCGCACCGGCGATCTGGGCTCTCTCTCTCTCTCTCTCTCTTTGGAAGTACTTTGAAGTGAAAATAGGTAGTGAAAATCATTTCCGTTGTGTAAGGAAAAATTGGAAGTTATTTTCCGTAACAGCCAAACACGCGGAAAATGTGGAAAACGATTTCCTTCACCCAATTCAAACGCAGCCTAAAAGACCTTTGCAATACCACCCTATAGCATTATTATAATCATGGTTTTGAAACTAATATCATTCAAAGAACCATAAAAGAGAGAGATTTAAGGTTTGTGAGGTCAAACTAATGTTGAACTAAGGTTGAACCGTGATAACTTTATAATTAATTTAATAGTTACTTAAAATATAAATAATTATATTAAATTAGTAAAAATAGAAAAATTGACTAAAATAGTCCAAATAAATATAGAAATTTATATTTCTAAAGTATTTTTCATATCATAACTTTCATAAAACAAATAAGAAATATTGAATCTGAAGCAAATGTAAATAGATATTGAGAGAGTCAATACTGTACCCGAAGTCATTTCAATTTAAAGACGAGGATGAAATATTTTGGTACCGGTCATATATATATATATATAGAGAGAGAGAGAGAGAGAGAGAGAGAGAGAGAGAGAGAGATACTTGCACACATGAAAAATGAAATTANATAAGAAATATTGAATCTGAAGCAAATGTAAATAGATATTGAGAGAGTCAATACTGTACCCGAAGTCATTTCAATTTAAAGACGAGGATGAAATATTTTGGTACCGGTCATATATATATATATATAGAGAGAGAGAGAGAGAGAGAGAGAGAGAGAGAGAGAGAGATACTTGCACACATGAAAAATGAAATTAATATATAACATTTTGTTAGTGCTCAATATTGTACTTTTTATTTTTATTTTTTGCAAGCCTATGTCTAAAATATCCACCTCCCCAATCATACTGCATGAAAGAATGGAAAATTCATTAATTTTAAAGTAATTGATATAGAGATATTAGGGAATATATAACATTTTTGTTAGTGCTCAATATTGTACTTTTTATTTTTATTTTTTGCAAGCCTATGTCTAAAATATCCACCTCCCCAATCATACTGCATGAAAGAATGGAAAATTCATTAATTTTAAAGTAATTGATATAGAGATATTAGGGTAGACTTTAAAATAAAAATAATTATGGTACACTCACGAAGCGTTGATCGACAAAAATAGTTAGGGCACCCACGATATAAAAGAAAATTAAAATAAATTATCTAGCTTTTCCTTCCAAATATATCATTAAGTCAAATACCTACAAAGCACCAGATTTGGCTCTTCCTTGCATTGTGGATATGAAAAGTTTTTGAAGTCATTGATGCTCATCAATGGTTGAAAATTTTTGACACGTGTAGAATAACGCTACTAACATTACAACTATAATCATGAAATATGTGTAATCTATAATCATGAGATTACACCTTCAATCATGGAATATGGTTAAACATATATTTGAACTTAAATCAAATTTTATCAACTCTACTCATTATAGTTTTTTATCTATCACGTGAGAAATGAGGGAATTTAAGAATCAAATTTTGGTATGTAAATAGTAATTACCTTAAACAAAGATTGGTATTTATATGTTTATTAACATGTTAAAAATACAGTAAGTGAAAAAGTTTACTCTAAAGTTGAAAGATTGGGTTAAATGACATCTCTTCCTTTGCATTATGAACTACTAGGATTAATTTGGTACTGCCCCTCCCCAATCATACTGTATAAAGAAAGAAAAATTCATAAACTTTAAGGAAATCAATATAGATGCATTGGGGTAGAGTTTCAAATGAAAAGAATGATAGTACATTGTTTCTTACATTCATGTATTTCCTAAAAGAAAATCAGTTGAACTATTTTGTTAAAATTAATTGAGCTACATGTGGGATTATGCCAAACCTAAACTTTCACTTTGCGTACCAGGAAGTTGCAAGAAAATTAAATTAAAATTTCAAAAAAAAAAAACTGCTTACCTATATTATAGAACATCATAGTAAAATCACATAAATAAATAAAAAATGTGGAGATTTATAATCTCTGTATAAAGGTTAGACACTAACAAATGCGGTGAGATGGAGTGCCAGATGCTAACAAATGTCGTGAGATGGAGTGACAAGTTACTTGTGACTGTATGTTTCAGACCTTTATGAACGAATTAACTGTAGCAAATTTACGTCCATACACAACTATTCTTGGTAGGATTTTATAAATTTACCTATGGGCCCAAAAAAAAAAAAATGTCATGTTGTAGAAAACTAGAANAAAAAAATTAGAAAAATCGGATTTGAAAAAAATTAATCTAGAGCTGATTATATGTTTAAACATAAATACAATAACAAAATAACAAACTTAATTATGAGCACTACAATGCACGACCACACACTAGTCGGCGGGAGGCAACATCCTTCATTCAAAGTTACCATTATCTTCCATAATGGCATTGTATGAGGAGCAAGCATCAATGATTGCATTTGAACTTACAAGTTTCGTTTAGTTGCATTATCTATTTTAGTTATTTATATATATATATATATATAGAAATCTATTTTAATTTATACACAAAATATTATCATTTTAATTAATTTTTTTATCATATGCAAAAAATATTTTTATTAGAGGTATCATAGCATATGACCACCTTGAATGCTAGCAAGATCATCCCACGCCAAGCCAATGGTGCCGGCAAATAATCAAAACAAGTAGTCAATTTTTTATACCTCAAAACATGTGAGTAACTAAAGAGAAAAGTTACTTACCTTTGTAAATACTAAGTTTATAACTTAAGATCTGTTTGTCCGAGCTAGGTTAGCATCAAATATATAGAGGGGCGTTGACATTTATCCAAGTCCTATTCTTAATCTAACTATTAATTTGTTGATGACAAATATTGTCAAAGTGGGTGCATTTGTCATTATTACCGTGCTCTAGAAGTAAAGACAGACTATTTTTTAATTATTTCTTTCTACTTATCTTCTCATTGATTAGGCCAACGAGAGAGGCGACAATTATTGCATCACCGATTGTGACACCTAAAATCAGTCTTCGACTAATCAATTTGAAATTATCCACCACATACAAAAACACGAAAAATATAAATATCTAAACATAAAATAAACAAATAAATAAATGCATTACTCACTCTAAAGAGCATAATGAATAGTGAGAAATGTTTGGTTCTTATCTTGGGTTTTGATTTCAAGGGAGATAGGTTAACATAAACATTTATTAATATTCGCCTAGATTATGAATTGTTTTGTGGATTATGAACGATTATGAACTTTGAATATTATCCAACAAGGTATATGGCCAATAGGGTCATAGTTGGAGGCATGAGTATAATCATCAATTGGGTGGAAACTTTTATTTTTGTATGATTTTAGTCACAATTGATGATGAAAATATGTTTGGCCGGCATTGTGATATTTTCATTTATGATTTATATTTGCTTCTATGTTTTCGAAACTAATTGCGTAAAATTAGAGAAAATTTCTAATTGTTTAAGCCATCAAAATATCCACATGAATATCCTCGTAAAGAGAATGGCGGTAGTGTTAAGTTAATTCCAATAGCTCATAATGCAGAGGAGGAGATGTCACTAAACCCAACCTCTTAACTTTGGAGTAAAATTTTCCACTTACAATTTACTAATTAAACATGTTAATAAGCATATAAATAACAATATTTGTTTAACGTAAACACTATTTCCACACCAAATTTAATTCTTAAACTTCCTCCTTTCTCATGTGATGGATAAAAAAAAATGAGTGGAATGGAGAAAAATTAATTTAGAGTCGAACATATGGTTACAAATAAAAACAAATGTGAAATACATAAATTTGAACATAGTAAAATAAGAAATTGAGAATTTTTAGTTGAAATTGTTGAAAACTCGTTAAAGGAATGATCCAAAGCAACTACTAGGTGAGAGTGCAAATTATCCCATTACTTCCTCTAATAGTCAATTAAAAAAACGCGCACAATCTACAATATTCGCTTGTAGTAAGCCGACCTATCATTGTTAAACTTCTATATTTATTTAGTTTGGATTCAATCGTAGATGATTTTGAAGATTTGAAAGAGCGTCGAGTTCCCTTTTCATAGATGATTGTATAAAGAAACAATAGTGTTTCGTGTATTTTGTTTTTGTTAGTAGATGATTGTATCTTAATATATTAAGAAACAATGATTTTGGGTATTTGTCTTGGTTGTTAGTTTATTAATACTATATGGATGTGTATTTGAAATTTTTTTTTTTCGCTTATCTCCGACCCCCCCTAACTGAAAATCCTGCGTCCGTCCCTGCTTGGTCCTTGGGTTGGGTCAAGTTTGGGTCAATAGGATTTTCAACCCACCATGTATATAATTTTTTTTTATTACCCTTATTGTAATTTTTTAGTTTGATTGATTTTGGTATGTTGAGAATTAGTTTTGAAGAACTTGAGAATATTCAATATAATTTTAAAAAAATTATATGAATTATAATAATTTATTGAAAAAATGTTTAAATAATTGATATCAAAACTAACATACTCAAGTTTAAAATTAAAATAACAAATCTAGTAATAAAAATTGTTTTTTTTTTTTTTGGATGAGAAGTAATACAAATTGTTAATATGATATGTTGTGATTGGCATATAATAAAATTGTGCCATAATAGGTCTATATAAGGAGATGTTTCACTACCTGAAACTTTTTTTATTTTAATTCAAGTACTAATTAGTAATTACAATTTATCATCTTAATAAGTTGTTAAAAAACTTATGATATGTATATTTTTTTTCTCTTATAATTTAAAATAGGAGAGAAGCTAAGAGCCTCGTAACTCTATCGATACATTCTAATATTTTCAATCAAGACATTTATGGTTTAAATTCCTCTATTTCATTATAAGTTATAATTATCAGATTTATAATTTATGATATATATAATTATATATAAGTCCTCCATGGAGCGCGGTACATCATATTTTTTTTAAATTGTAAAATATAAATTTCCATCTATCAAATATATATATAATTTCATATACAAATAAAATCATAATACTAAAAAATATAAAATTTTATATATAAAATTAATCATAATAAATGTCTATTATATATATATATATTTATATTTATATTTATATAATTTCAAGACATGGGCCTAGGCTTTTAAGTTTAGCCCATGAAACTTTGGTCATGGATTCAGTACAAGCCTATGTTTTTGTGTTGTATCTCCTTGCTAGATTCGAGAGGCGCCAAAATTTCCTCAGACATTGAATCTCAGCTCGGCTAGGGTTAGGGTTTCGCTTTTGCTTTCGCCGCCGCACCGTTCCTCTTCGGCTCTTCAGGTTCGAATTCCCTATCTCCATGTAACCGTAACTCAATAAAGTTTCAATCTTTAACTGAAACATTTTCAAAAAACAATTGGGATATTGATTCTGTTTTGTTCTATTGCTTCACTGTATCATCAATGAAACGAAACTTGAAACTTTATGCTCTATTTGTTTTGGCTGAAGAGTTTGCATTAAATTTTTTAATCTGGGTTTTTATTCTATTTAGTTCTAGTGTTTGATTCAGAGTTATATGCTTGTTTGCTGCTCAGGTTTTGAGCTTTTGCTTTTCTTTGGCTGAAAATTTTGCAGTTAATTTTTTTTTTTTTTGGATTTTATTCTATTTGGTTTTAGTGTTTGATTCAGAGCTATATATTTGTTTACTGCTCAGGTTTTGAGCTTTGCTTTCCAAATATCTGCTATGACTTTGCTTGAAGTGATAATAAAGGCCTCGGCCAATACTGAGTCACTTGCTTCCGAGTCAGAATACCCTATTGTTCTCAACCCAGATGATGTTTTGCTGAGGCCTAAACTTGAAGACCCAAATCCCACATTGCTTGTTAACCCTGTTATCGGTTGGCAAATATCGCAAACCGATTCTGAAGTCATTGAAATGGGAAAAAAGTTCTATATTAAGCTAAAGCGGAAGCTCAAGAACCCGATAGATTTTGATAAGGATGAGTTTTTACTGATTTTGAATCAGTTTCTTGAGAAAATAAGGGACAAAGTTGGTGTTTCCATTGGGATTGATTCGTCTGAAAGTGGGTATACTCAGGCCTGGACTGAACGGCTAGGGTCTTTCATGGGTAAAGATGTTGCTGGTTTGGTTTTGGATGGGTGTGTGGATTTTGAAATTTGGGATTTGGTCGAGGTTCTGATTGTTAATGGGGTTATTGATCATTCTTGTTATTCGAATTTGGTCAACAGACTTGTGGCGAAGAAGAGGTCAGACTTGTTATGTCTTTGTATTAAGCATGCATCGGATCTTGGGGCATCTGAATTACTTGCCATTTTGAAGTATTTTCTTTGTCCGGCGAAAGATGCTTATGGTAGTATGGTGGATGTGAGGAAAGGATGGGAGAAGCAGGCTTTGTCAGCAATTGAGAAAGCAAGTGAAAGGAGTGTCACAGGGAAGAAAGCGCGTTTGGCGAAGGAGGCTTCAATTTTGCTTATGGTGGCACATGATGGGTTCTCTGCATCAGAGCTTTGTTTGCACTATTTGCTGGCGTCCTCAAATATTGATGCAGTGACATTATCGTCATCGATTGGAAATTTGAATGGTAAAGAGATGATGAATTTGATTCGGTATTTGGGGAAGTGGTTGAAGAAGTACGAGCAATTTCCTCAAGCAGTTCCATGTCCTGAAGCATCATATAAGTTAGGTTTGAAGGCCTGCAGTTGGGTTCCTAAGCTTGAAGATGTCATCAACTGTGCTGGATTGGTGTTGGATGAAAAATTTTCTTCATTGATTTTGCATCCAGAATTCCATGAAGAGCTGAGATCCATGGGGGAAGTGGTTAGTTGTTTAGCATCAGAAGCTAGACTGTGTTGTTTAATGGCTGATGTAGCCGACAGATTGAAAGTTGAAGTTTGACATGCATGGAAATATAAATTTTTGCTAATATTGCATCATTCTCCTGGTATTGCATTTGCAGAATTGATAGTATGCTACCAGTTTTTCTTTTCTTGGAACAAATTGAAGTTTTTTCAGACACCTCTATATGGATGTTATTCGTGATTGGTTTGTAGGGTTTAGTCTGCATTTTGAGATGGCAGTCTATACCCGAGTTCTGATGTATACAATGGGAGGAATCTTAGATCAGATTTAATTTTGTCTACACTATAATCTCAGAAAGTGATGAGTTAGTACGAAATTACCTCTCCACCGTAATCTCAGAAAGTGACAAGTATTAACCTGCATCCATCCATTAAATGAGCCTCTCTGGTGTCACTATTAGCCTCTGCCTTATTATTCTCTCACGTAGTTTGATTGTGGATTCTTTTTTGGTTATATTGAAAATCATTCCAGGGAGATGCACTCTGGATTTTTTCCACATGAGTTCTTTTCATTGGACGAAGTGATTGTAATAACTAATAAACGTTTTTTCTTTTCTTCCCCTGGTATTATGATAATATGTTACAGAAGCAACTATCAGTATTACAATATCGATTAATCAGAGAATCTGAGTTTCAAGTTTATCTTGTACCAGATTAAGAGACAGTTCCGAGGAAAATATTAGCTGCTTCTTGTTTTCCTTTATTTTGGCATGAAAACAGAATGATTGTCAAAAGGGTGTTCCTCCTAAACAGCTTGACAGCTTTTCCAAATGCTGGCTGAACATTGGAGGTTGAATATCTTCCAAAAATCTTTAATCCTATTGTCCCAAATCCCAATATATGATATGTTTAACACCTGATGGGAAAATTTCAAGTACTATAAATCTAGTGACATACTCTTATTATACACTATGTACACACTTTTTTAAAATAAAATCTTGACTTGAAGTCAAGATTTCTAAGTTGGAAATTGTGACTTCATTTGTGTGTAATAGATGTTGTTCTTTTTACAATTAATATAATGATTTGCTATAATTGATATATAATAAAAGTAGTGTTAATGATTGTACCAAATGTTGTCCATTAGCAAATAATTGACCAATTTGCCAATGACATGCCTAAGATAAATTGAAATACTAAAAAAAGATCAAAGAATGAAGAAGAAAACCAAAGGGTTTTTTGAACTAGACGAGTTAACTCATAGATGACTCAATGAGTTAAAGAGGAGTTTGAACATTTGGTGAGACCCTTCAATGGCTTATATATGATCAATTTTGTTTTGTTTTTTTGAGCAAAATATATGATCAATTTAGTTTGTTATACATGTATAGCATTTTGCATGGATAAAAACTCTAGGAATACACCAATTCCACCAAATGCTTAAGCGGAAAGTTTAAACATCAACTTATGATTAATGCATAATAATCCCACTTTTCACCAAAATCTAGTAGTGATCCCATGGGTAAATGATTTAATTCAATCACAACACACAAGCATTTTGAAATTGGGTATGGACTGGGTTACGAAGGCATATAACCATTAACCTTTAGATACTGGAAATGACATGTAGCCACTAGTTATTAATTATTGGTTATTGGGAATAATGGATTGTGGGTGAAAAATAATGCAAATAATGCCAACTATAAGTAGGAGCTAGGAACCACTATGATTACAATAACATATTGTGGCCATATTCCAACAGAAAACCGGAATGTTAATGCATCCCAAATACATGCACAAACATGAGTGCATAAGGCACCATATGCATGATTTATAGTTTTTGTTAAGACTCAACTTTGTCATTCTCTAATAAGAAAGTAACACTTTATTCAATAAGAAAGCAACACATGTCTACCTCCACCACTATAAAAGAATGATGGATCTAAAAAAAGATACTAAATCCCTTACTACGATGGAATATACATTCTCACCTTGTTTCTCTTTTACTCCTCCATTGTAAAACACACATCTTTTGTAGAAAATAATAACAAAGTAACACTTTATCCAATAAGAAAGCAACACATGTTTACCTCCACCACTATAAAAGGATGATGGACCTAAGAAAAGACACTAAATCCCTTGCTACGATGGAATTTACATTCTCGCCCTTTTTCTCTTTTACTCCTCCATTGTAAACACACATCTTTTCTAGAAAATAATAAGAAAGTAACACTTTATCCAATAAGAAAGCAACACATGTCTACCTCCACCACTATAAAAGGATGATGGACCTAAGAAAAGACACTAAATCCCTCGTTACGATGGAATATACATTCTCGCCCTCTTTCTCTTTTACTCCTCCATTGTAAACACACATCTTTTGTAGAAAATAATAGATTATTCGACTAACTTCAACCCAAGTGTTTCTCCCTCTCCCAATATAGAGTTTCCACACTATAAATCTATGTTTTCATTTTCCTTTACGTTTTCATTTTCATTAGCTTTACCTTACTAATGGGGACTTCCCATTAAAAATCTATGCTTTCATTTTCATTAGCTTTACCTTTCCAATGGTATGTAATTGTCGAAGTAGTAATTTAGTGCCTTACCGTCATGTACAACAATTAACTTAAGTGAAAGTGATGTTATTTTAAGTACAACAGACTATGTCAACAATTATGAAAAATCTTGTGAAAAATATTGCCTTCCTATCATTCCTCGTCTGTATTATGAGTTACATCCCCAAAGTCTTTTTAATTGACAAAAAGCATTCAAATCGACCACTCAACTGATTCATCAACATGAGCTTTCTCAGCTTTATGAATCATTTTTTTTTTTTTTTTTGAGATCTTTAGTCAGTTGTCACACAAAAAATGTGCTCTTACTACATTGTATCAAAAGGTAATTGCGTTGAGCCAGAATGAAAGCAATTAAAATCAGCATATTGAGACAAATGAGAGGACCAACGTTTAGCCAATTTAATCCCCCCCTCCTCCACACACCCTCGCAGCCATCCAGGGAAAAAGAAGAAATGGATATTGCATCTCAAGAACTTGAAATTCCCGAGAAAACCAACAAGCTTTAAAGAACATTCCCGTAAGCATCCTGCTGGAATTCTTCTTGAAAATTGGGGGGCCTACATAAACCCACAAGCTTCAAAATCACAATGTCACCAACTCTGTTTTCTGAGCTAGTAGTGGGGTTTGCATGAATCCACCAACTCCAAAGTGGCAACAGCATTCAGGTGCCCAAAACAGAAAAACACTACTCCAGTTCCCATCAGAAACCTTCTGTGAGCGCAAAAACTCGACCTGCTAAAGGTGAAGGCAAAGCAGATACAGCTTGTTGAATTTCCTGACAAATCAAAGTACCAAATTAACAATATAATTACCATTAAGGAGACAAAAGGAAGACATTATAAGATACAACTGGACCATCCCATAGAATAGACCCACAATGATTTACGAAGTTTATCACACACACTACTTGGTAGTGGGGGATTCATCAAATAGAAGAGATAATATCTTGCTGATAGAACTAATTTGCTGCTAGAAGAGCAGCAAGAACTCATTCTGTGGACTATAACCCTGTGACTGATCCACTGAGGAGACTTTAAGAATAAATTAGACAAAAGAATTGCTTTATATAGGAGTACCTCAGCTGTATGACGAGCTGAAAAGTGGATTAGAAGAATTGCTTTGTTCTCAAATCTCTCTGCATGACCTATTATCTGGTAAAATATCATAACAAAAACACAATAAGAAACCCAGGAAGGCACATCAGACAAGACACAAGCCAATAAGGAAGCGCATGCAGCATGATAATTTCCAAAAGAAGAGTTTAATGACTAAACCTCAGATATATGTGTGTGTCCGTAATCTCTTGCACCCTCCACTTGAACAGAGTTATCAACAAAGGTGCACTGCATGAAAAGATTAGAGGCAACTATGTTATGTAAACAATTATTAAGAGCCTCACCCACAATGCAAACCATGATAGATGCTCCCAACAATTTTGAGCAGTACAACCTATGTAGACAGTAAATATGAGTGACTTTGTGCATGTGTCTGTTAATACATGCTTTTGTATTATATTTACACATAGAAGTGTTAATGAGATACTCTTGTTGACCTAGTATCTGCATGAGCCAACTTGCATGAGCGATCAATATTTAATACCACGAAATGAGGAAAAAAGGGAAAATTTTCTGTTGACACTTCCTCTCATTTGGTCCACATGATTTAAGCAAGTGTGCATTATTGAGTTTTGAGAATAGCAATTTAACACAAAGCCACCTCTCATTAGTTACAGTGCAATACGTTCAATTGCAAGCCACCAAAAGACACCGACTAAAGATTATATTATAAAGAAAAGATGCCACATTTATATCACTCCAGACTGCAAAAGCAAACAGCAAGTTTGTGACCAGAGTTACTCCATTCTTTTCTTATCCTTTTTTTTTGATAAGTTTGATCAAAGTTACCTTTGAGTGTAAAACTACAACTGGTGCAAGAAGTTAAAAATGGTCTGATAAAAATAAACCTTGATATGCCAAAACGTCAAAGTATATGTTAAGTAACACAGCATAAGCAAAGTAAATGCACCTCCATAACTAGAATTCTTGATCTCAAGGCATCTATGTTATTTTGGTCAACTATGAAGTCGGACATGGTATCTCCAGTGAAAGCAATTTCAGGTACTGTCACAGTGTATGTAATCTGCAAATAAACAGTCCCAGCCTTGTTAAATATATTCTAATAAAGACAAAAAATAAAAATAAAAAGAGCAAGGTCGGTAGAGACAGGGACATAAATTTCAAAAACAACAGGACCACATTAAAAAAAATATTGTCAAAACCTTCTGAGAAGTAAAAGTAAACGAGAAAAATAGAAGCCCAGCTAGATATTAGGTAAATATTAGAAGTTTCCAAAGCAAACATCTATTAAAACATGTTCTGAGGTTTCAATATAATTGCTGAATCTTTTAGTCTTACCCCTTGATGTAGCAAAAGCGAAAACTATATGTCTTGAAACTCAAACAATGGGATTTTTTTTAAAAAAATAACTATAAATCTCAAACTATATTATTAGTTAGGCAAGGTTTGAAACATATTTGGTTTATAACAATTCGACTTTTCTGGAGTCGATTTCCCAGTGGATTTTCAAATGGCGAAATCGACTCCAAAAAAGTCGAATTGTTATAAACCAAATATGTTTTAAACCTTGCCTTACTAATACAATAGTTTAAGGGATTTGGTTATTTTTTAATAAAATCCCAAACAATGCCCCATAAAACTCTAAGCTTATTTTCCATATTCCAAACATATTTCAACAAAAAAAAAAATGTTTTTTGCATACAATGAAAAAACACATGATAACAGAAAAGAAAACACAATATTCAAAAACTAGATATTCCAAAGAAACAGTACAGCATATCTTCTAACTGCAGATGCTATACACAGATTTTTAAACTTTGGAATGAAAGCAGGCAAAAATGATAAATTTTGGGATATGGTCTACTGCTTTTACTCTTGGTCATGGTTATTTTCTCACATCCCACTTCTAGCTCTCTCCATATCAAATTAACAGGAGAAAGGAAGAATATTGCAGTCAAGAAGTGGTAGAACAGTTGCATAAAAAAGTGCAATTTATTTATGAATAATCTAAAAAAAATTGCAATATAAAGGTCCTCCAGAATGTAAAGGAAGCAAATTTCCAATCACATAGTATCAGTAAGAAGTTTATGAGGGCAACTGTCAAGACAGACCTCCACACCTGATAACTTCAAATTCTTAATCTCGTTCCCAGGAAGGCCAATGTACTCCTGCTTAAGTTTCTGTTTTACAAAGTAAACTACATAACCCTGTCATGAATCATTCACAGTCAATAAATACTAAAGATAGCTCAAAGTATATACTAATTCATCAACATCTGAATGGAAAGCCATAAGAGAAAAAAATTACACCTAATAAGGATACCTGGCTTGGTATGACATGGTATGTCTTAAAAGCTCTTACTTTAAGGTCTTTTCTCAAATAAAACTCTTCTCCTGAAAATAAAAGCTCTATAAGCTTACTCAAAACTACATTATGTGAAAGGAGAGCAGACGAGACCAACATTTTTAGTTGATGAAAGAATTCAATTCAAGATCAGCCATTACCGACATCCAAGCCAATTAGATTATGCTTCAGCTCTGATTGGTCCATTCTTCTGTGCACCTCAAAGAGTTGTTCTACATCTGCTTTTATACATGTTGGTACAATGATTGTTGGAGGCTTCATTCTGTATAAGCCACGGGTTGCAACATACATGGGGAGTCCTCCCTTTCAAAATATTAAGTTATAAGCAGCACTCAAGAAAAAGAGTCCATGTGTAATCTTTACTAATTAAACTCTTATTGGGACTTAAAAGACATAATTTAGAAGTTTAAAATCAACTAAAAATTGTGAAACTATAAAAATCCAGTTTAAATGAATTTCATGGAAATTATGATAAAAATGCCAAGAAAATAAGAGAAAGCCCCATTTTCATGATTTTTCTTTCTGGAAGAATGGGAGCAGGGAGGTTGGAACCATTTGATATGTTTAAATTCCATATTCAGACTATGTGAGAAATTCAAAAATCGATTGCATTGATAGACATAGACAAATATGCCAAAACATTAGATAATAGTCAAAAGATCCATCACAATGCACAAAATTAAAAACAGGTATATATCTTTTACAAGCATCCAACGATGTGAATCATCATATGAATCTATATAGGCACCAAAGTAGAGTTCTTCAGCTCTTAGTCATCTTGTAGTGCAACATTAAACAGTGAATATATCTTGAACTACTTTTAGTTCCAAACTCATTCAAAACCCAGTACCAAAACAACACTAAAAGCTCCACAATATTCCACACAACACTACAAATCATCACACTAGTACATATATCCCAAACCCAATAAAAGAAAACACAAATTACATAAGTAGTTACCTAGTATTTACCATCTAACCACCCTAAATTATCAAAAACTCGAACTGGCCCAATACAGAACAGTGCATATAAAACCAAATTCAACAGCTCCAACACCACCAACACCAAGATAAAGAATAACAAAAACCCAGAACACAAAAAGGCACAAAGAATGAAGAAAAAAAAAGTCAAAATTTTGTAATACAAAGAGCAAGATAAAAAACAAAGAGAAAGTAAGCAAAGCACAGAAGGGACACTCACAATGTGGTCCATGTGGGCATGGGAGATACAGAGAAAGTCTTGCTGTATAGCTTGGTGGGGACAGCGACCAATATCAAAGGCTATATTGAGAGAAGGGAAAATTATGCAGGTTTCATGGCCTGCAATTGACAAACCCTTTACTGGGTACCCTTGTATATTCATAACACACTTGGTTTTGTTCGAGCTCTCTTTGTCTTTGGCCTGCTCAGAATGTTTGGTTCCAGTTTCCATGTCTTCAACAACCTTACTCACGGTCTGAGTCCACAAGGCGAGGAGCTGGTCTGGGTTGCAGAGTCTGGGTTCATAGGGGTTTAGATTTAGGCTCCGTGTGGGAGTTCAGAAGGAAGGGAAGAAAATGAAATGGAGTAGAACGTAGTAAAGGAAAGGAATGGGAAAGAATGAAATTGAATTAAATAACCGATTTTGGATTTTTTAAAATAAAGGCATGAAAATTAATAAAAATAAATAGAATTTAAGTAATTTTATTTAGGGTAATATGAAAAGAATGAAATTAAATTATTTTATGATAATATTATTATTATATTTTTATTTAAAAATAAAAAGTTAAATTTATAGATGTATTTTGGAAATTTTAGTAAAAAAAATTATTAAATTTTATTTTATTTTTTCTCATTTCTTTCAATTTCGGAGAAAATAAAAATTTGAGGTTTTAAAGGAATAGAGAGGAATGAGTGTTCCTTTTTACTCATTTCATTTCCTCTTACTTAAACTCTCAAACAAGGGAAAGGAAAAATATTCTAAAATGATTCTTTTCATTCATTTCCATTCCATTTCATTTCTTTCTCCCAAATAAAGCCTTAGGATTTTCTATTGGGTGGTGAAACGATGTCATATGAATTTTGTTTTGTTTTGTTTTGTTTTGTTTGTTTGTTTGTTTATTTGTGTTTTTTTTTTTTAATACAAAATAGAAATTGTACTCTAGTCTAATCTAAATATATATGTGTGTGAACCTCCCTCCTGGAGATTTGATCCTTAGCCCACGCTCCTTACACTCCACAAGCACTTATGCTTAGTGATCACCAGGAACAGACGTAGGATTTTAAGTTGGGGGGGGGGTCGGAGATAAGCAAAAAAAAAATTTCAAATACACATCCATATAGTATTAATAAACTAACAACCAAGACAAATACCCAAAAATCATTGTTTCTTAATATATTAAGATACAATCATCTACTAACAAAAACAAAATACACGAAATACTATTGTTTCTTTATACAATCATCTATGAAAAGGAAACTCGACGCTCTTTCAAATCTTCAAAATTATCTATGATTGAATCCAAACTAAATGTCAAGGCTATATCCTTTTTAATGTAAAACATCAAAGAGTCCGTCAAAAAATCATTTTCCATTTTGTTTCGAAGGTTAGTTTTGACAATTTTCATAACTGAAAATGCTTGCTCTGTAGTAGCAGTAGAAACTGGAAGAGTAAGCACAAGTCTCACCAATCTATAAACAAGTTTGTAATATTCTGAATTTCCAGTTTTCACTAACCATTGAGACAACTCATATAAACTTTTCAATTTTTTGAACTCTTGATCCTGGACTACATTATGCTCAAAATGATAAAGTTCTTTCTCCAACACTTGTTTGTCATAATCTGTGAAATCTTGTGGATAGAAATTCTTTACCAACAAATAAAGATCACTACTTCTGAAAGATTTTAATGCCTCTCGAGGTTCTAAAGCTGAGCTAAGCCTAAGTAACTCCATTGCATCTTCATGAAACCGATAATTTAGTTCCTATAGTTGAGCATCTATTGTAACATAAAAAATATTTACTCGATAATGATGCTCATTTGTAACGTTATCTTGTTGATTACGAGTTCGACCTCGCCTCGCAACATAACGAGCATTCATACCTATGACATCAATGTAATGCTTCTCACAAAATGATATCACAGTGGTGAGTAAGCCATCCCATCCATCATCTCTAAATTTTTGGCTAAGTGCTTTAGTAGATGAAACTAAATGCATGGCATTTAAAATGTCTTGAGATTGGCTTTGCAAAGCTTGACAAAGTTTATCAGTGATCTTTATAGTTTCCTTCTCAAGATGCAAGATGAAGACAAATTCAAATGAAGTTAAACCATCATAAGCTGACTCTGCTTCTGCCCGATGTTCTCCATAAATTGTATCATCAATTATATTTTAAAAAACTTCAACAGTTGAAGTAAACATCCTTAATAAGCTAGAAACTGATCTAAAATGTGAACTCCAACTTGTTTCTACAGGTCGTTGTAAAGTGCCAATTTGATTAAGTCCATTTCCAGTCTCAAGCTCTTCAAGATTAATCAAACGTGCTATTTCATTAGCATTGACAACTTTCAATTGCTCATTGCGCTTGCATGAAGCATTAACAATTCTGATCAGAAAAAGTAATGTAAGAAAAAAATGACTAAAGGGAACAGGTTGTTTTGATACTTTTACCAATGCCAATTGTAAGCGATGTGCAAAACAATGGATGTAGTAAGCATATGGGCAATCATTCAAAATCAAAGCTTGTAATTCACTCCACATACCTCGCATGTTGCTTGCTCCATCATATCTTTGCCCTCGAATATTTTGTATATCGAAGCAATGTTGAGATAACAATGAATATATCCCCTTCTTTAGAGTCAAAGCTGCAGTGTCAACAACATGAATAAGCCCAAAAAAAACGTTCTTTCACAAAGCCTTCTACATCAACATATCTAAAGACCATAGCCATTTGCTCTTTCATGGACTCATCACGAGTTTCATCAACCATTATGCAAAACTTTGCATCACCAATTTCTTCTCGAATGGCCTTCTTCACTTTGGCTGAGAAAACATGTAAAATTTCCTTTTGAATTCTAGGTGATGTGTAGGTTGCATTTTTGAGAGCTTTTTCTATTATTTCAGCAATCTTCTCGTTAAAAAAAGTCACAATACCCAATTATTCAAAAAAGTTCCCACGGTTTAATGAACTAAAACTTTCATCATTACCTCTAAAAGCTATAGCTTGAAAGGCAAGATACCGGACAATAAAAATTGAGGCCTTTAGTTGCAGCTGATTATTTGCAATTTGTTCAGTAGTGAAATGATCAACTACCCTTTGCAAATGCTACGATTGGTTCATCAAATCCTTACACATTTGCTCGGTAACTCTATGAGCTGAGTTAGGATCTTTTCCTATATGACCTTCAAAATAACAATCTTTGCCCCCAACCTTTTTCCAAGATCTAAATCCACCAACAATGAATGCATTTTGTTGTCCCACAACCCCATTTGGATTATGAAAAACAAAGCAAGGTAGACAATAAGCTGCATCTGTTGTAGGAGAATATTCAAGCCATTTTGAATTATTTTTAAATCAAAAAGCTTGAAAGCTACGATTGCGCTTTCCACTTTTTTTGAATGTCCTTAGAGAAGGTTGGTGTAGACTTTTTTTAATGTAAGCCCGTTGAATTTCATCACGTTGATTAACATGATATTCCCATATTTGTTTGCATGTTCCGAGATCATAATCCAAAGAATCAAGGTCAATTCTTTGAAATTGTGTTTAAGAGATTGGAACATCAACATTTTCCATAATTGGAACATCGACATTTTCTAGAATTGGAACAGCAACATTAGTTGTTGGTAATTCCACATTGACTTCAGAAGAATTTAAAGTTGAACATTTTCTTTTGAAAAAAATCAAGCATTGTAGTTGATTTTTTCATAATCTACAAATAAAATAAGAATCACCATTATTTTCTTAAATTTATGTGACAATTTTCTATAATATATGATTTGTTTTTTTCTTTTTGTCTTTGATCTGCCTTTATTTATGTCTTTGTGTTTGTCTGCCTTTATTTATGTCTTTGTGTTGTCTGATTGTCTCCCTCTTTCTAACACTGACCCACTAACCCAATGAATCCCACTGGCCACTGTAGACACTAATTGACCTTACAGAAAAAAAAAAAAAGAAAAAGAAAAAAAAGGGTAAAGTTGTCTTTACCTTTACCTTTTGTTTTGTCCGTTGCCCAACCCCCAACTCCACTTGTCTGGTTGTCCCTATTATGCCCAACTACCAATCAACAAAGAAAAAATTAATCCCTACAACTACAAACTATACTCTCTCTCTCTCTTTCTCTCTTATCTATATAGGGAGTCACAAACACAGTTACATAGAGTCAAAGAGTCATAGCCAAAAAGCCAAAAAAAAAAAAAAAAAAAAAACACCACAGGTAGCAGCCGCAGCACAAATTCAATTCACAATCAGTCAATCACCAACATTACATCATTCAGTTCATCAGTAAAAACACAAACAAGCACAGTTTCTGTGAATCTCAATTCTCAGATCAGATCACAAACATTTTATATTTATTAAGTTTTGAAGGCAACTCTAAGAGTAAATACCTGTGAGCAACGGGGGCAAGTGGTTCTTGAGCAACGGCGATGGTGGCAAGTGGGTTTGAAGTGGGCGTGGCAAGTGGGTCTCGCCGGCGTGACTGGTAGCAAGATCAACAACAACAGATCAAGATGGGTCTCAGTGTCTCGCTCTCGCAATCGTCACAAACTCACAGGCTCAAGCACACGCGTAGGCGTTGGAGGCGTCACGGGATCGGGGCGGGTCTCTCTTCTCCCTTTCTATTTCTGATCTCTCTGTGTCGCCTCTGCTCTCAATCTCAGCTCTCAAGTGATTTCTTTTCTTTTTTGTTCTTTTTTCTTCTCTTCTCCGTTTGTGTTGGTTTTGGACTACTGAGTTTGTTTTATTTTTATTTTTATTTTGTTTACATGGGTCATGGGTTGGCCGGAATCTGATGGGCTCTCAAGTTCACTTTCCTTTCTTTTCTTTTTGTTCTCTTTTCTTCTTTTTTTTTTGCTTCTCCGTTTGGGTTGGTTTAGGATGCTGAGTTTGTTTGTTTGTTTTTTTTTTTTTACATGGGTCATGGGCTGGCCGGAATTTGACGGGCAGCCAGGCAGGGGTTCATATTTTTGGGAGGGGGCTCGAGCTAAAACTAAGGGGGGGCCCAAGCTCTTTTCTTTTTTTTCTTTTTCTTTTTTTAAAGAAAATTTTAGTTGCTAAATTTTTTTTTTTTGGGCCTAGGGGGGGCCCTGGCCCCCTTTGCCCCCCTTATGGGTTCGTCCCTGCCAACACCAAACTATTACTATTGTGAATAACAACCTCGACACTTGCACAATTTTCATTGGAAAAGACAACCCCGTCAAAATTGATTTTTACAAAACCAAATGAAGGGGGCTTCCAGCGGGCTTGAGGGAGAATGTCTAGAGGTTTTGGGGGAGGTTGAACTGCTAGGAATTCTTGTAAACGATCCATCGCAAATTGGGCAAGTAGATGGAGAAAGCAGCTGGGTTGGTGGAGCCTAACCAAGTTGCGTTGATTCCAAATTGACCACACAGTCAAGGTGAAGAGTTGAGGATGATTTTGCTGTTGAATGGTCCATGACATGAGTGATTGAAAGTCCAGAAATGGAGTTGTATCACGAAAACTCCATAGTTTAGAATTCGACCACACAATATCAATTTTTAGATAGGGCCACATGGAGGCTTGAGAACGCTTGAGGTTCTCAATGGCTGCCACGATGTCTCTGTTATCCTGTTATCTGACCTCTTTAGATGATTCTGAGCCCTCAGTGTGCATAGAGACATGGTCTACACTCACTTCTGCTTGTTGGTTCTCTCCTAAACTAGCCTAAGTGCCTGCATTTTTCTTCCTTGGAGGCATTGAATGACCTAAGAGGAAGATGACTAGAAACAAGAACGTAGGAGAACAGATGGTCTACAACTGAAAGGAGGGATAACCAGAGATTCTCCTCAATGGAGTCGCTAAAAATGCACGTGCAAGTTAGATTTGTAAACTCGTATGAAAAAAGCATATGAGATATCTAATAATACATTTTGATGAAAAAGCTCAAAAATGATAAAAATGAAAGCTTTAACTTCATAATGTCGAGAGAAAAAAAAAAGTGGTGCAAGAAAGGTAAAGATAATAATGAGATGTACATGGAAAACACTTTTGAAAGGGATGAAAAACCACAGATGATTAAGGGTGAATGTCCTATACTCTGTCAAGCTTTCTATTATATGAAAATGGAGGTTTTCCTTGTATAGTGATGATGTTCTTACTAAAGGAGAGGTCATTTCTCTATCTCACTTCCTTACAAGCTTTCTACCTTTTTCTCTAATGTTTTATCCTGGTTCTTGCCCTAATAGTCTAGCAACACGTTACTCTTATAGTCCGAAGAATGTTGCTAGGTACAAGAGACAGATGTCAAACTGTGATTTCCCAATTTGAACCCTAATACAACTGATGTACTATGTAGTGGCTAGAGTAGAGAGAGTAAGCAAGCCGAGGTCAGTATAGCAGCGTGAAAAGTGACCTTGCCACTACGTGGGGGGTAATCCTTAGACAAGGAAAGGAACATCAAGGGCATTGAGAGCAATGCACGTGTCCCTAACAGTGGTCTAGCATAAGCACTGCCAATGAAAGGGAAGGATTTTATAACCTCTAACCAAAGAGGGTCACTATCTCCCTTTTATGAGTGTTGGGTGTCCATGTCAGGTACAAATCTCACTCTTTCCCAAGATGGTCATGCCATTAGCACGAACCAAAGATCCTTTCTCCCAGCCAACTTTCTTTTTCTCTTCCCTTGCTCACAGCTATTCCACATATATAGTTCGAATCCAGCCACGTCAACATTCTCCCATGCCTTGGCTGGTGTACTGTACAGTTATTATCTTGAATTTTAAAAAAATAAAATATAGATGATTTAAAAAAAAATAAAAACATATAAAAGTTCGTTTAAAAAAAAAAAAATTTAAACTACTTAGTTCTTAAATCCAAACCTAAAGGCTAAAGGTTGAATTTCAATTATGTATATTCAAGAGAATGAATGTTATTAAAACTCTCTAATTAAGTAATTTTGTAAAAAGAAAGCAGGACCTTTGAAATATGCAATCTCACAAATAAAGGCAATTAATCAAGAAAAGATTAATCTAAGAATTTCAAACTTACTCTCATGATTTCAAGATCTTGGCACAAATTTTTTCATAATTGATACAATTTTAAAAAACAAACTTCAATAACAACTAATCTTTACAAATTAAGAAGGGTCCGAGGTCAGTATAGCAGCGTGAAAAGTGACCTTGCCACTACGTGGGGGGTAATCCTTAGACAAGGAAAGGAACATCAAGGGCATTGAGAGCAATGCACGTGTCCCTAACAGTGGTCTAGCATAAGCACTGCCAATGAAAGGGAAGGATTTTATAACCTCTAACCAAAGAGGGTCACTATCTCCCTTTTATGAGTGTTGGGTGTCCATGTCAGGTACAAATCTCACTCTTTCCCAAGATGGTCATGCCATTAGCACGAACCAAAGATCCTTTCTCCCAGCCAACTTTCTTTTTCTCTTCCCTTGCTCACAGCTATTCCACATATATAGTTCGAATCCAGCCACGTCAACATTCTCCCATGCCTTGGCTGGTGTACTGTACAGTTATTATCTTGAATTTTAAAAAAATAAAATATAGATGATTTAAAAAAAAATAAAAACATATAAAAGTTCGTTTAAAAAAAAAAAAATTTAAACTACTTAGTTCTTAAATCCAAACCTAAAGGCTAAAGGTTGAATTTCAATTATGTATATTCAAGAGAATGAATGTTATTAAAACTCTCTAATTAAGTAATTTTGTAAAAAGAAAGCAGGACCTTTGAAATATGCAATCTCACAAATAAAGGCAATTAATCAAGAAAAGATTAATCTAAGAATTTCAAACTTACTCTCATGATTTCAAGATCTTGGCACAAATTTTTTCATAATTGATACAATTTTAAAAAACAAACTTCAATAACAACTAATCTTTACAAATTAAGAAGGGGAAACTACATATTTGGTCCCTATCCTTTATACTATATTTTAATTTAGTCTCTCATTTCAATTGTGTCAATTTGGTTCCTAATCTTTTAGTGCCATGTCAATTTAGTCCTCGATGTTATCTCTTGGATAGAAAAATTTGATGTGTCAAATGATCTAAATGAAAAAAATTAAAAAAATTGCCATGTCAACTAATGGTCATTAGGGTTTGTTCACTTTTTTAAACTCCGTTTCATCATCTTCTTCATTTTGTATTTTTCATTGATATGAAAAGTTATGTGGCACTATTAAGAATTGCGGACGTCTTAATCTTCACAAATCAGTTATAACTTATATCCATCAACCCTTGTGCTTTGGTTTCACTTCCTTTCACAAAGAACCACTCTCCCACATCAAATTCTCACCGACCCATTTGCACCAAAACTCACAATGATTGATCTTTTCCTTCAGATCTCACAAGCATTACAAATGGCCTCATTTTCCCCATTCACAAAGCAACCCTTTTCCCCACACAAAACCTTTGTCTTCCTCATCATTTAATGGTGTCAAAAGATGACAATTTTTTTGGAAGATAGCTAGTTTGTACAAAAGTTTTTAAAAGCGAAAGTTTTAGAGCAATTGAAAAGATCACTGGTAGTTTTATTGTTTCTAATTTAATATATGGATCCTAAATGTAAAGTGTGGCCACATTCCCAGCAATATGCTATCCTTTGACTTTATTTATGAAGAGTTTGTTTGTATAAAAACAAGAATATAAAAAGAGTAGTACTTTACGTTTGAAGCAGAGAGAGAGAGAGACGTGAAGATGGGTTGTGGTCTAGTGAACCCTATGGTTGGTTGTACTTGAGAGACGTGAAGATGGGTTGTGGTCCAGTGAACCCTATGGTGGGTTGTACTTGTAACAAATTAAGATCCATTTCTATTAGGGATTTTGACCCCAAATAGACCTTGCGTACACGTGAGTCTAACAAAATTTTTTTTTTAATGTAATCTGATGTGGTACGGGAGACAAGAAATAATATTTATTTAGACCATTAGTTATGCCAGTACTTTCCATGCATTAGAGCATTAGCATTGGAAAATACTAATGCTACTCTATTTTACTATTCCAAAACCTCACTTTATCATTATAAAGTCCAATTTTACAATTCTTCCTACATTCCAAACTTCTATTTCACTCTTTTACTCATTAAAATATTATTTTTTAACCTTTCTTTATTATTTATTTCCAACCGTTTTTTCCTGGGCTTTTCAACAGTCTCACACACACACACACAGCCACACACAGAGCAAACCCATTCAAACCCACACACAGAGCCACACACAGAGCAAACCCACACACACACACAGCATCCCATCACCACACACACACCAATCAAAAAAATCATCATCGGAGCAAATCCATTTAAAAAAAATCATCTCCAAAGCCACCGGAGCAAACCCATTAAAAAAAATCATCACCAGAGCAAACCCATTCAAATCCATTCAAAAAAAAATCATCATCGGAGCAAACCCATTCAAAAAAAATATCCCCAAAGCCACCGGAGCAAACCCATTCAAATCCATTCAAACAAAATCATCACCGGAGCAAACCCATTCAAAAAAAATCATCACCGGAGCCACCGGAGCAAACCCATTCAAAAAAAATATCCCCAAAGCCACCATTAGAGCTCGCCATCAACTGATCCCAGCCCATCGATCCAAACCCAGCTCGCCGATCCACGCTGATTCAACCTCAAAAATCCAAAACCCAGCACCGGTGCAATGAGAGAGAGGCCGGGCGATGAGAGATGAGAGAGAGGCCGTGTGAGATGGGTGAGAAATTTCGGCAATGAAGCTTCAGAGATGAGAGACCAGATGGAGAAACAGAGAAGGAAGAGAGAGAAGAGAACAGAAAAAAATGAGAGGGATGAGAGAGAAATTTCAGGTATAAAAAGGAGTAAAATATTAATTTTTTTTTGCAATACTATGAACAGTGCAATTCTATGTTTAGAATTGCACTGTAGCACTATTGCAAAAAAATTTGCAATAGTGCTGTTTGCAATCCTCTGATGCAGCTGGTTTTAAGACCAAAAATGCTAAATATCTCGTAGATATGGCTTTAGCATTTGCCAATGCTAATGCTCTTACTTAATATTAGAAACCATTTTGACATAACTCCAAAAGGTAAAGGTCCAAATTGACACATTTGAAAGGTTAAGGACCAAATTGAAATTAGCAATAAAGGTTATGGATCAAATATGTAATTTATCCAATTAAGAAATGAAATTGACCCAAAAACATATATAACAAAACACGAATTAAATGATAAAAAAAAATATGATCAACAATCATAATATGGCATTGGGTATTAGTAGTTTTGGTACAAAGAACCGAAGTGAGTCATCTTTAACCATTTGATTATTTATTTAAACATGTGAACACTACATAGGCGAAGCTAGGGGGGCTAGGGCCCTCCCGGGTTTAGAAAAAAAAATCCCAGAATAATAGTACTAAAAATAAATAATAAATAAAAAATTTAGGAAGAAACTTAATTACTGGCCCCCCATATTTTTTTACAAAAAAAAAATACATATAACAATCCAGTTTTAAAACCTAGCCCATTCTTTGTTCCATAAACAATTTTGCTAAGAAAAAAAAAATCACTTTTTAGTCAGATTCTTATTCCTAATTAAATTAGGACTCCAAAATCTAATTAAATTAGAACTATAAAATCTAATTAAATACACACAAATCACGACATTAAAGTCACAACACACGATAAAAAATAAAAAATAAAACTTCACAAATACAACCCAAACCTCCCAACCCGGTAACCCCAAATATCTAAACTTCCTTAGCCGCAACAATCACCCCAAAGCAGCAAGCAGTCAAGCCATCTTCTCCTCTGCTGCTCGATCTATCTTCACTGTGGACGTGTACGTGGTAAGTTTCTCACTAGTCTCTCTATTAGAGTCTCTGTCAATCTTTTATCAATTTTTGTAGACAAGTTTTTGTTGTTAATGGAAGAAGAGTAAAGGTTCTACTATCTAGACTAAAATATGCTTATGTTTGTGCCTTTGCGTGGCGTCCAGCAAATATTTGAGTAAAAAAGAAGAAGAAAAAGACTAAACAAATGTTTAAAAGCTTATAACACCTATACACTTTAGGGTCTGGTCTATAGTGTATACTACTATACTAGAGTCAATAGAATAGGCTTTATGACTAGAGTCAATAGAAGCTTTAGTTTGTGTTTCTAGCAAATTTGGTTTTAGAATAGCAATTTGAAATTACCGTACATCTTTGATGCGATGATCATTCTATAAGTATAAGTGTTTGGAAAGTGTGAGGTGATAAGGGTCGGAGTTTAAGTCTCCAGAGGAAGTTTCACACACATATATACTTAGATTATGTTAGAGTAGAATTCTATCTTGTATAAAAAAAAAAAAGAAAAAGAATAGTAATTTGAAAATAATAGTTTTTAATTGTTTGTTTAATTGATAGTAATGACTTGGGTAATTAAATTAAATCATTATTATATACTTGTTTATTCTATCAATTTAAGATATTGAAATTATAAAATTCAATATGATCAGGATTTCATATTGCAAATAATTTGTGAAGAAACAATCTACGATTGATGCATATTTAAAAAAAAAAAAAAAGTGTTCTAGACTTAGAGGTTAATGGTCAATCATCTGTCTCAAATGCTGAAACTTCAAGTGCTAATACACTGAAATAAAATTTCAAATGCTGAAATTTCAATTGGTGAAACACCTAGAAAAGGAAATTGAAAACCTAATCTTCTCCAAAGCCTCAATATAAGATTTAGAGACTGTTTGGATGTGATGGAAACTGAGTTATATAACTCAATTTTTATCACCCATAATCCAAATATTGTGGGCCCCACAAAAAAAATGAATATTTGGCCTGTTTAGGCTCCGTTTGGTTTGCCATTTTAAACAACATTTTTTAGTTTTTAAATAGCATTTCACGCATTTCAACACACTTTTTCACCCACACATATTTCAAAAAACAATAAACAACAATTTTCAAACTACTCTACTAAACACCCCCTTAGAGTGTTGTTTCCATCACTTAAATCTCAAAAATTTGAGTATGGGTGATGGAAATTGGGAACAAAAATTTTGTGTTTTCAAAAGTTCAAAATTGATTTTCAGTGGCAATTTTTGGTAAATAGAGTGACTTCGTGGGACCCATGTGTAGTGGGTTATCAAATCATCTTAAGTCCTTTGATGTTACCGTTGCTCAGCTCCTCATTTCAGTTCATTTCTTCCTCAAAATTTTCAGCAACACTTTCTCTCTTTCCCACTTCCCTCTCTACGCCTTCTCTCACATTTTGTCTTTTTCATTTCATTTCAAGCAAAAATATGAACCGAAGCACTGACACCGCCTAAGATGAACAATGTGATCAAAGTCGCTGACCGAGGAGTTACAGAGTCTTCATTGACGACTAAGAGCTCTGTCACCGTTGGCTGTCCCTAACTTCATTTGTTATCGTGATCTTCTCCTAGGTGCAAACTTTCTCTCTCTCCCTCTTCATTTCGTTGCTCAGCTCCTCATTTCAGTTCATTTCTTCCTCAAAATTTTCAGCAACACTTTCTCTCTTTCCCACTTCCCTCTCTACGCCTTCTCTCACATTTTGTCTTTTTCATTTCATTTCAAGCAAAAATATGAACCGAAGCACTGACACCGCCTAAGATGAACAATGTGATCAAAGTCGCTGACCGAGGAGTTACAGAGTCTTCATTGACGACTAAGAGCTCTGTCACCGTTGGCTGTCCCTAACTTCATTTGTTATCGTGATCTTCTCCTAGGTGCAAACTTTCTCTCTCTCCCTCTTCATTACCCATGTCCATTGTCAAATTTGTTCTTTTTAATTAATTTTTTTTGGTATTCTACCTTGGATGTTAAAATGAATTTTTTCCCGTGGACTGATGTTGATGACCCTTTTAGTTTTTACTAGTTCTGTTTGCTCCATGTGAAAATTGAAGGAAAATAAACTCAAATCTCAAAACTTATATATCTTTCCTTACTTATCCTTTGTTTGATTTTGTAGAAGCGAAAAATTAACTCAAATTTTTTTGTGTTTCTCTTTTAATTGTAAAGGCTTAATCGCTGGAATGGACTTAGGCTCGTAGTCTTCGTGGAGTTCAAACTTAAGGTATCCAGCACCAATTCCTCAATAGTCACCTCTATAGCTGTCCTCACTACCATTAACTCCTTGTATATTATGTCCACAACAATGGGCATACTTGATGATCCGACCAATCAAGCAACGTTTTGTACAATAACCTATTAACTTTTTTTTTGTTATGTGCAACTACCCAATTAACTTTACTTATGGGTTATACAACTCATTAAATTGGGAGTGATTTTATTTTATTTTGTTTATACATGACATGTGTAGTACTAAAAGTATAAAATATGTCTATCCATATATGCATTGTATTATTTATGAAAAGATTAAGAAAAAATCAACAAATTGAGAAAAGATTAATCTAAGAATTTCAAACTCAGTCTTACGATTTCATGATCCATCTTGGTACAAAATTTTTCAATCAACGGCTACTATCTTAAAAAACAAACTTCAATAGCAACTAAGAAGATTGGCACAAAACTATATATAACAAAGAAACGAAAATTATCAAGAAATTATTGATGATTAATTTCCAATCTCAACAGTCATGTGGGCATTGGGTATCGGCACAAGGGACAGGAGTGACTCGTCTTTAACCACTTGAAGATACATTTTCCGTGGTAAACATGTGAACACGGCATGCGAGTGACTTTGGAACCGTTCTGAAACTCTTCCAAGCAGATGCTACATTCTTGAACCGAGCTTGATCCTTGATGAAATCTGAACTTCTCCAAAGCCCGAACAGAAGACTTAGTCGCCGGAGTGGGTTTAGGCTCATAATTCTCCATGGACTCCAAAATTACCGTATCAAGCTCCTCATCCACATAAGATGAGTACTGAGGCATCACCATCACCGTTTTCACCGTGAACGTGTATAACCAGTCCACAAAAATTGGCATCCTTGAAGTCCCGGCAGATGATGCAATAGTTGCTATTAGTTGTGACACGGTACCGTGATATTCCTCTGGGATGTCGAGGCCGCGAAACAAAGAACGCAAGACAGCACCATTGTCATGCAACATCAACTCATGTTTGGACAGGAAGAACGACTTTCTCAGAACTGGTGACGCTTCTTCGAAAGTCAGTGGTGCTTCGCTGTTGCCGACGTAGTTCTCCGTTCGGTTCAACTTTTGCATGCGAAATTGGACGAAGAAAGCATCAAACCGGCAGTCCAACGTGGTTTGAAGTACTGGTGGCACGTCCCCGAATTGGCTTGGCCATGGCTGCTGCCATACCCGGACCTCATAAGCTTCATTGCAGAAGGGACTGGTTGGGGAATGTGATTGAGACATGGTTTGAAAGTGATTACTAGAAAGTAAGAACGAACGAACTTAATTGGGAAACAAACTGTAAGAGAATTGCTAATACTAAGGCTGTGTATGTATATATAGCTGCGTGGTGGGACTTGCCGACTTGGGTTACCGAATTGGTCGCGGTATAGAGTTTCTATTCCTAATAGGTCTAGGAAAGAAAATTTAGGAAACTGTTTTTTATTTTATTTTAAAGAATTTAGGAAACAAATGAAATTAATGAATACTTCTGAACTAAGTACAGTACTTAACAGTTAACACCCACGCGGCCCCACACAAAAATAATTAAAAAAAAAAAAAAGAGGTTTTTTTGTTAATTCTTTTTCTATTAATTCTTTGTTGAAGAAAAGTATAACATCTCCTATACTCCTACCATAAAATTCTTAAACTCTTGGTCAAATCCTTTAAAAGACAAGTGGGTTAGAGTTTATTTCAACGGTAATTTTTTTTTAATTATTGATTATCATCATTAAAATATATTTTTTAAAAATATTGACGATAAGATAAAATTTAATTCACTTAAAATAAATGAATAAGATTTTAAGTACCAAATTAGTTTAACATACATATACAAAATTACTTTAACTAAAACAACAACAACAACAACAACAAAGGAATTCTTAGTCTCAAAATTTTTGGGTTGGCTATGGATTTTTGGTAAATTAATTAGGGTGGACCATTCTCTCTATTACTTTCTTAATTGATATGTTATTTTTTTTAATTACTTTTAAAAATGTGATTTTTGGTATTCCTCTATCATTTTATTTATTTATTTAATTTTTCTGTCTCCTTAACTTAGATAAACTCACTCTTTCTTACTAGTGTATTAGTTGCTCTTCTTTGAACATGATTGAACTATCTTAAGCGTCTTTTCCTCATATTTTCATTAATAAGCACTACTCGTATGGCTCTATTTTTAAGTGAATTTCTTTATTTTGAATCTTACATTTCCATGTATTTTTATTTATCCATATTAACATTTTTATTTTAGCAACACTCATTTTATAAATATGTAGTTTCTTAACAGCATAACGTTTGGTAGCACAGAGCATGCTAAATAAAATTTAAAAAAAAAAAATTATAAGGGTTAAAAACCGTAGAACCCATTTGAGTCATTTGACCCTCACCTTTTGCCCACCGGTTTGCCCCATCCACCATGGCATTGAAATCCTAGCTTAGCTAGAGTACAATCAATTACAATAGTCTTACAGTAATGGATTCACAAACGGCGGCTTGATGATATACAAATTAATAATCAAAATTCTGTTTGGGTTTCTTTTGATATTGATGGTGAGCTCACTTGTATTTGTGGGTTTTGAGTTCCAACCCATGTAGCAAAGAGAATATAGGCCGAACATAAAAATGCTAAGAATAGTTTGAGTCCATTATTTACACCCAATAATTATTTATATTTTTCGAACCCAATAATATAAAACAATAGCCGAAAAATAGCCCTCAACACCAAATATGCTTCCAACAGAGGCGAATGAGTATCTGAATGAATTCAAATTGCCCATTGGGCCATTTAAGTCTAAGGTTAGCACAATAAACACAGTTGGCAACCAGTAACTTAATTTAATTGCCTTGGTACAAAGTGAATTTTTGAGGGTGCAATATTTAAAGTGTACTACAGCTCAACAGGCTCGGGGATACTAGTTAGAGATGAGAGAGAGTTACTCATTGTAGCCATGAGTGCGTGCACAGGGGGCACAGGGGGCTCAGAACACAAAATCCTCTTGAAGATGAATTAACATAAGAGACATTATTTTGGAAGGTGACTCATTGTTAATAGTTATAATGCTTCAGTCCAAGTGCCCATGGCTAGGGACACTTGGTTTAAGAAGCTAAATAAAGATTACATTATTTTTGGTCTTAGAAAACCTGTCACACTCACACAAGATGCGAAGCAAACCGGGCAACCCATACATTAGCTAGGCATTCTCAGTATGTTTTTTTAATTAATATTGCTTAATTATTAAATCCGAACCCAAAGATTAAAGGTTCAATTCCAATTATGTATATTCAAGAGAATGAATGTTCTTAAAGCTCTCTAACCAGGTAATTAAGTAAAAAGAAGCAACTAAAATAGAAAATTTGAAATTGCAATCTCACAAAAAAAAAAAAGGACAATTAATCAAGAAAAGATTAGTCTAACGATTTCAAGATCTTGGTACAAAATTTTCCACAACGGCTACTATTAAAAAATACAAACTTCAATTAACAACTAATTATTACAAAGAAACAACATTGACCCAAAACTCTATAAGGCATAATGTGGCATTGGGTATCGGCACAAAGGACAGAAGTGACTCGTCTGCAACCACTTGGCGATACATTTTCCGTGATAAACATGTGAACACGGCATGCGAGTGACTTCGAAACCTGTCTGAAACTCTTCCAAGCAGATGCTACATTCTCGAATCGAGTTTGAACTCGGCTGAAACATAATCTTCTCCAAAGCCTCAATAGAAGATTTAGTCGCTGGAATGGACTTAGGCTCATAAGTCTCCATGGAGTCCAAAATTATGGTATCGTAATCGCGCACCGAATCCACAATAGGCACCACTACTACCATCAATTCCACGTGTTTTATGTCCACAACAATGGGCATCGTTGATGTCCCGGCCAATCCAACAATTTGTTGTATCATATTACCATGATCTTCCACTGGGATCTCGAACTCTCTAAGCAAAGAGCACAAGCAACCACCATTGAGATCTTGCGACATCATTTCATGTTTGGAAAGAAAAACCAATCTTGTAATATCGGATGCAGTTTGTTCGTGGGAAGACACTGGTTCTTGGCTGTTGCCGATGTAGTTCTTCTGCTGATTTACCTTAGTTACGTGAAATTCGATGAGGAAGACTTCGGACTTGTCGTCCACCTCAATCTGAGGCTGTTGCTGGTTGGTGGCTTGGCTTGGCCACTGCCATATCTGGAAATCATAAAATTTGGAAAAGGACGGACCCATGGTTGAATGTTTACTTGGAAATAAGCAACGAGCAACAGGGAAAGAAAACGTATATAAGAGGATGCTAATATGGTAACAATTTCAAGAAATTGCGAGAGAAACTGAGAGTTTTTGATTGAGATTTGAGACCCAACCTATGCCTATGCAAGTATTTATATATAGCCTTGTTGGGGAAACCGACTATAGTTCCAATTTCCAAATCCTTCTCGGAGAACAATTAAAGTTACCAACACGTTTTTATAACTTTATGCTTTAGGAAATAACAAAAATTAAAATCCACAAGAATATATTTCCTATGTCTACTAGCTTTAGGAAACCAATTAATAGAGTGTCTTTGTTTTCTAAAAACAAAAAAAAGGGAAACCAATTAATATTTTAAAACTTTTCTTAAAAAAATAAAACACCCCAATTTTACGCTTATAATCAGCCTACTATTAATTATCACCTACACCGCCACACCTAATTTTCCTTCCCCCCTTTTTATGGAATAGAAAGGAATAAGATCCTAGCTCTTAAAATGTCTATTTATTTAAAAATATTTGATCTAGATTTTTAGTATTCTAAATTTATTTTATATGTACTTGTAAATATGTGTTAAATATATCAGTGCAACTTAATACTAGACTCAAGCCAAGTCCTTTAATTTTAAAATAAATGATTTGGAATTATAATAAACATCAATATCCTTAAAAAAAAGGTTGATATCATCATTTTAATATATTTGTTTAAATATTAATAATGAAACAAAATTTAATAAAAAGCATCTGCATGTGCGATTAGGCTTTTTATTTTTATTTTGAGTTTAATATGATTTTTCAATTTAAATTTATTTATTGTTAGTGAGATTATACAGGAAGAGAATTTTAAGAAATTAAAATTTAAGATTTGAAAACGAAAAAATTGATGAGTTTAGTGTGTGTTTTTAAGAAAAAAATCTATCAAACATATGTGAGATATATTTAAATAAAAAATGTGTTAATTTTATCCCTATTTTTTACTTTTTAAGAATAAAGATTATATAATTAGATTAGAGATATTTTTGAAGTTACAACTAACTTTCTAATTCTATTAATATATAGAGATAATGAAACAAAATTTAATTCACTTGTCTTAAAATATCTAAATAAAATTGTAAGAAAGTTACCTAAAAATCATTAATACAATTTTATTTATAAAAAATAAAATTTATAAAGAGTACAACAAAAATTAATAGCAATTTTTAAACCACACCAAAAAAAAAAAAAAAAAAAAAATATTAATACAATTTTATTTATAAAAAATAAAATTTATAAAGAGTACAACAAAAATTAATAGCAATTTTTAAACCACACCAAAAAAAAAAAAAAAAAAAAAATCATTATGCTCATTTTATTTATTTATTTTTGGTCTGGTTAAATTTCTTCACCTTGAATGAATTGAATTTAATTAGCGGGCATAAAATCTATCATAAGACAAGAGGACTGTCTAGCAGGTGAAAAGGAAAATAGTACACTTTGAAATGCAAAAGAACAGAGTCTTTTCTTTCTTGTTCTATTTTCCTTCTCTGGAAGCTTCCATTTCTATAGCCCCACACGACTCTGCCTTCTTCTCTGTTTCTTTCTTCAAATTCCTGATTCAAAACTCTAAAACTTTCAATCTCCCCCAAAAATTCTAGGGTTTTTTTCCTTTCTCCGAATCGGTCAGATCAAGATCCAAAAATGGACCATCACCACCATCATCATCAACAACAACAATGGCGTCCCATGCCAATCCCAGGTAACATCTGCCCCACCTGCTCAAATTCCCACTTCCCATTTTGCCCTCCTATCAATCAAATTCAAAACCCTAGACCCCCATTCGACCCGCACCTTTTGCCCACGGGTCCGCCCCGCCCGCCGTGGCATAGAAACCCTAGCTTAGACAGAGAACCCTACAATCAATTTCAGTTACAACAGTCTTACAGTAATGGATTCGCAGATGAGTCCGATAGGAACTCTAAAAGACCTAGGGTTGATGATATGCAATCTAATAATCAGAATTCTGTTAGGGTTTCTTCTGATATTGAGCGTAGGTTGAAGCTAATTCGTGATCATGGTAGCTCATTCGGCGGACCGATGCTGGGGATGAATAATCACGAAACTAAAAGATATGCTCAAGAAAGTTTAGGTTTTGATGGGAATTATGGAAAGTTTGATGGTTCTTGGGAGAGTAGGAGTGAATTGGGACCAATGGGTGTTAGGAATTTGGAGATGAATAATTTCCATGACCCGAGGTTTGGTCCCGGTGATAGAGTTGGGCAACCGTATATGCAGAGTAATAGGAATGGGTTTCACAATGAAGAAGAATTCGTGCATTCTTCTAGATATGGGATTCATAATGTGGATCAGGCGCCTCCTCCTCCTCTGCCGCATATATCTCAGCGCGTGCCACCTTATCCGGGTTCTGAAGTTGCTAATGATCATTATCATAATACCCATAATCCGCAATGGCGGCAAGGTAGTGATTCTGTGCCAGAAAGCGAATTGAAGTATTCTAATATGAATAATTGGCATGGACCAAGTGTTATGTACCCTGAACAAAGAGGCAGTGTTGCGATGGATAATCGTGGTCCTAAAAACCAGCAGCAGCAACAATTCTATGGAATGCAGTATCCTGTTGATACGAGACAGCCACTTGATGTTGGTTTTCAATCAAAAGATGGCAATCGTGGTCCAATTCGGCATCATAGTATGCCTGGAGTTACTCAACATGGTGCTCCAAATCTGAATGAGCGTGGAGGATACTTTCAATCACCTTCTGGTGGTAGCATGGTTTTTGAAAATACGGGTCAAACGGAGGCTTCTCGGTTTTATAGTGGGCAGCCTCCTATTCCAGCATCTCCACCACCACCTCTTCCTTTTGACCCGACATTTCGCCCTTCTTCAGAGTTGAAAGCATACTCTTCACCACCTAAAACAACTGCTTCTCTTTTTCCTGTTGCTGTTAGTTCATCGGCCATGGTGCCTACATCTTATCAACCCATTCCCAAGGCCCACTCCTTGAGCCCTCCACCCTATTTCCATAATAAACCTCTTATGCATGCTTCCACCGGCTTTTTTTCAGAGGTATGGTTGCCTTGTGACATGTGTTTTGTATTTTTACCACTGCCACTTGACTCATATCTTTACTCTTTACTTCTAAGAAATCTCAAACAATCCACTGAATTTTGTCTAAGCAGGCTGTGGGGGATGGGCAACCTTTTTCTCTAAAGCAATTATCTTCAGATAAGCCAAAAGTTATTGATGCTTCCCACTTATTTAAGCGGCCACATCGAGCTACCCGCCCTGATCATATTGTGATAATCCTTCGAGGGCTTCCAGGTATCTTATTTTGATTGTGCACTTTTATGCATCTTTTGCTAGTTTCATTACTAGACTTTGAGGAATGATGTTGCTGTAATTCTGTAAAGTTAATAATGATTAATATACTCTGTAAATTTTGTGAATACTTGTTCTTCATCTGTAAACAAATGTTGTTTTAATCTTAATCCTTTTTATTTTTTATTTTTATAATTTTTATTTTCTTCTGTATTATTTAACAAAACTCATACCTTGTGTGTGTTTGTGTTAGAAAATTTGTCTTCATTTCCACTCAACCAAGTCTCCAAGTTTATGAATCATATTATGGAAAACTTGTTGCATTTCTCATACTTTCAGGTAGTGGGAAGAGCTACTTAGCAAAGATGTTACGTGACCTTGAGGTGGAAAACGGTGGTTGTGCTCCACGTATTCATTCCATGGATGATTATTTCATGACTGAGGTTGAAAAGGTTTGTTGTTGGCTTTTTTTTTTTGTCTGTTTGATTATCAATATAGAATCATTTGAGTTCTAGCTTGTAATTATTTAGGAGTGGTTCAAATTCACACATGGTACATTTGATATCTCTCCTCTTTTGAATAAAATCATTTTCTTAACTTATAAACAAGGAGTCCCTTCATGCCTTTTGTTTTGTAAGGTTTAAACAATATAGAATATATGCTTACCAAAATATATAATATACTACTAAGAATTTTTTTTTTCTGCCCTGAAGATTGAGGAAGGTGATGCTTCAAAGAGTTCTGTGAGAGGCAAGAAACCAATAATGAAGAAGGTGATGGAGTATTGTTATGAACCTGAAATGGAGGAGGTATGCATTTTGTTTCCTCTGGAACATTGTTTCAACATGTAAAACTTACCAATGCATATGAATAGATTGGCAAATCAAGTTCTCTGAGGTTTATTTTTAACTATTACCATTGTCATTTCTTCCCCCAATTCCTTTTTTTCCCTATCATGAGAGATGGTTTTACTTGGTGTGTGACAATCGCTTTTGTTTTATTTTATTACTGTATTTGGGCTTATCAAGTTACGTATTGTATATGTATCCTCAAACTGTTGATATTTTCACTTGTCTGTTAATACAAGTAATCACTGATATCTATTAAGCACTTGCCTCCAAATGATGTATTGTGTATATGCATGTGGGTTTGTGCATCTAAATGTATATTTCTTTATATTTTCTCAAATACTAATGCAATATACAACAGGCATATCGTTCAAGCATGTTGAAAGCATTCAAGAAGACCCTTGAGGAGGGGGGTTTCACCTTCATTATTGGTAAGCATTTTCTATTCTAAATCTCTGATTAATTTGAAGATTAAATAATTATAGCATTGTTTAAATTTTTTATCACTTCCATTCTTTACGGTATGGGTATCTCTAAGTTTAGTTGCTTTATTGAGAGTTTAGAAGATGTAATTACTTGCATTTTCTGTTTTAAATCTTGTACTCAATTTGGTGGTGTCATGTCCTCTTATTTAATGATGTTGAGGTGGTGCCTACTAGTCATATTCAATGACTTGGTTTTGATGCTAGTGCTGGCACCAAGTCATAGGCTTTTATGAGTTTATCTCCTGTAGAGCACAGGCATGTATAGATATGCCTAATAGTTCAAGAAAGTGAAATATTTTTCTATTTTCTTTAAAAAAAAAAATTTCAACCTTCGGCATAGATATAAGATAAAGGAATTAAAGGTATAAATGGTTCTGCTGGCTTGTTTCAGCATTCAATAAGTTCAATGATATAGTTTGATTATAGATAAAGTGGTGATGCAGTGCCCATGCACTGCCTTCATTTTCACTAACAACGGATGCAGTTTTCTTCGGCTATTGACCCTTTTGTTGGTGGTATGTGTGCTTCGTCTTAGTGGATGACCGCAATCTGCGGGTAGCTGATTTTGCTCAGTTTTGGGCAATTGGAAAGGTATACCCTCAATTCTCTCTTTTTAACAACCTCTGCCATGTGTTCTGAAGTGAAGACTCAATAAAATTGAAATACACCCAACATAGCGTGGATGGTAGCTAATGTTTCATGTACCTTATCTGATTTTACTGTTGATATATACTTTCTTACTTTAACTTTATCTGGAATGGTTGTTAGAGGAAATTACTGATGTGCCCAGTCTGTGAATATGGGCTGTTTTACTTTTATTTATTTTTATTTTTTATTTTGGAAGTTGGTCAAAGTGAGTTTATTGTAGTTATGGTTGTGTTAATGTTTTCAATGCTGAATATTCACAAGTTCTGTTTTCTATCAATGGTCTTCCTGGATAAATCTTTATATTATACTAAATGGTTTTATTCAAGTTAAATAGGAGACTTACATTCCTGTTTGGGGACACATAAAATGAGCCTTATTTGGTTTGTCCCGACCTCAAGTTTTGCATCTGATCCATAATTTTCTGCACAAAATAATTCTTTGCATATTTCTGTAAAAGCCATATCTGAAAATTAGTGCTTGCTCTCAGCAGTTCTTCTCCTTTGATATTTTCCCCAATGACTAATTTTCAGCCACTAGAAAAATCACACATGCCTTACACTTCCATTCTGGAAATACGTGTTTGAGATGTTAGGAATGACTTATGAGTGAGTTATGAAAGGTCCCTGTGGCAGTGTGTCAGGGGTAAGGTGAATTGTACTGGGGGCACTTGTTTTGCCAAGCTTACTTGTGTAGTTTTCAGTGTCTTGTTTGTGTGTAAGGTCTCGGTGTGCTTGTGAGCTGTCATATTTTGAGGAAGGTGTTCTTGTATGTTAGTGTGAATTGCTAACTGGGTACTTTTGACTTTATAGTAAATAGTGCATTTTGTCTTTTGGCATTCTTCACACAGTCTTACACAACAAATCATATTGTCCAGTCTTGATATGGTGAATTGTAGTAGATGAAATTGTTTGGTTACATTTTAAATGAGAAGAAGTAATAAAAATAGATTTTGTATTGCATTGTTGCATGGTGTTGGGTCTTGTTATAATTAGCCTAGTTATTGGTATTTTGCTGTGCATGAATTTGTTTTGGCTCAAAATTTGCAATGCCTAGCTGCCCTTTGGCCTTTTTTTTCTTCTTCTTAAATTTGGCTTGGCTAGTCAAAGATTTGGCTGAATCTGATAACTATACTTTAAGAAAAATTGATGACAAAATTTCAATGATTTTTTGTCCCTTGCCAAAATATTAGAAAATTTGGTTGAATTTTCATACAAAAGGATGCATCTTCTTGTACATATCTTCATGCTATTCGATGCAAGCAGCTACCTTGAATTTTTGTTTCACCTTATTGTTTTATTTCTTTTCCAAACTATATGATCATGCTGTTTGCATGTATTTTTTTATTAATCATAAGATGGTGGGAGTTGGTGAATATTCAAGGAACTATTGTCTATGTGAATATCTTTGCCTGTTATAAGGAAGCTGATCCATGCAGGCCCCAAATATAAGAATTTTTCATTTACTGTTTCCATCTGGAAACCAATGTTCTTTCTACTGCTATTTCCCACTAGTGTGTTTCTATGTCTTTGAGGATGGTTGAAGCAGTGGTAGCTTGTGGTTTTATTATTTTATTATTTGCTTCACTCACTGCTCCCTTTCTTCTTTCTTGCCAGAGTTCGGGTTATGAAGTTTACATATTAGAAGCTACATATAAGGACCCTGCGGTAAGTTTGTGTTACTTGACAGTTACTATTTTGGTTTATCACCATTTTAAATTATCCTTCATTCACTGCATACTATTGTCATTCAATGTTTGGTTCTATTATGTCCAGTGCAAGAATTTCAGTTCATATTCTTGCCAGTCAAATTTCCTATTGAAATTGGTATACATTTTATTGGGTGGCATCCTGCATGTAAAGTTTGTTTAAATGATGCTCTAGCGCAAGAATGGTCTAGTGGTTCAATTGTGTTGCTTGTTTTTTCCTGGTCATGTTAAAAAGTGTCTTTTTTGGGGTCCCAATGATGGCATTAGTAATTCTCTGTATGAAGTAGAAAACTTATCTCAAAATTGAGGAATGATTTTATTTGTATTTTTTTGTTTTTGGATTTTAGGGCTGTGCAGCTAGGAATGTGCATGGTTTTACCCAAGATGATGTTGAAAAGATGGCCAGGCAATGGGAGGAAGCTCCATCTTTGTACTTGCAACTTGATGTCAAGGTTTGTTGTAATAATGGTCTCAGTTTTTGTTTTGGGGTATTAGTTGGAAGGTCAAAGCCAAGAAGCAGACATGGGTAAAAATATTTCATGGAATTCAGATGAACTTAACTAGTTTGGTCATTTTTTATAGAAGAAAATGCTGTATTCTGTTAGTTAGTGCACTAACTGATGAAGGCTGAAGATTTTTAAGAAACAATTTGTGGTTGCTTCGCTACTTGGATATTGATGCTGTATTTTTTCTGTCTTGACAGACATTATTCCATGGGGATGACCTGAAAGAAAGTGGAATTCAAGAGGTAATTGAGTATTACTTACCTTCTTTTATTCTTTATTAAAAATATACATTTTTTAGCATATATTCTGGTGTGAAATGCTTGAATAGCTAAAACACGCCCTTCAATTCTACCAAATGTAAATGATTTTTTTTTTTGAGCTTTGGGTCTCCCCACCCCCTCTCTCTCCCTATCTATTTCTATACTTGTTGCAGGCTGATGGAGGTATATTATTGTCAAATTCTATGAGAGATATATCAGAGATGGGTGGCCAATTATGACTTTCACTTTTATATTGGGATATATTCCAATGAGCTATAGCTCAAGTGGCGCTTCCTCCTTTCATAATTATGGGATTGAGGGTGAGGTTGCTGGTTCAAGAACCACAGGTTGCATGTGCAACTTAACAATAAAGAAGCCTTGAGGCCCTCAAACCATGTAGCATGGACTTTTAAAATTATTATGGCCTTTATGGCTGTTATAGTGATCTCAATCCGGACCAATCAAAATTAGTTTCCATACCACTCAAGACTTCAGTATGAATTTAAAGCTTTCTTCACTTTTATTTATACAGAATAGTTGGTGCTTATATTCTGTGCAATCTTTCTGACAGATCATTTGTTTTGCTGTATAATTTATAGGAATAGTTTAGCCTTTTAAAGAAAAAAATTGTAAAATCTACTCTGTTTGTGTATCTATATATGAGCTATAGCCTCTCATTGTTCAGTGTTGTGCTTCTTATTAATTAATTTCCTACGGGATAGGGAACTTTTTAGTCAGTGTTTTAATTGCTTTGATCTAAGATTCATTTTGCACGTAATTTTGGCAGGTAGAAATGGACATGGAAGATGAGGATGTTGATGGAAATTTATCTGGACTGCAAGAAAGAATGCCTGAGAATAACATGGTACCTCCTCTAGGAGAAGAAACATCTGATGGTATGCATCAATCCTTGGCTTTATACCTAACATAATATTGATTTCATCTGATATGGTTTGACTCAGGGGTTGTATGTATCTCTATTTGTGTTTTCCATTGTCTTACTGCCTCTGCATTTATATGCATTTAGCAAGTATACTTATGTATCTTTAACGCCCCTCATTGCTTTTCTCTTAGAATCCTTATAATAGATTCTTTAAAAGTGTGTCTATTCCTTATGTGCCTTTTTCCTTTATAATGTTTGAGCTTGCGTTAAGGCTGGGTTGGATTGATCCAGTTAGGTAAGAATGAATTTTACTCAAATGTTCCATAATTGGTCTTTCTTGACTTGTTTTCCCTAAAAAAATTCGCTTTTGTTAATATATCTCTAACCACATTTGACATAAGAAGAAATCAAGGAATGTGGATGTGGAAGATCTACAATTAAAATTGAAAAGGATAAAAAGAAAAAAAAAAAAAATCAAGACACTCATTGAAAACAAGGATTGTGTCATACCTAGTTGGAGTTAGCATTGTCTATATTGATTATTTATTTTTTTCACCTCTTTTCCTTTTATTTTTAATGTTTAAGCTTGGTTAAGGCTGGGTCAGCTGGGTAAATGATGAACTTTATACATCTAGGTATGATTTGATCTCTAATGAGTGTGCTTTGTTCATTATTCTGTACTATCAAATTTAAATTCTAATTCCTTCTCAAAAAAAAAAAAAAAATCTAATTGTTTGTTGTTTACTTTTTAGAATGTCCCCTAGGCAAGTACCAAATTTTTTATAGAAGAAATATTTAATACTAATTTTGCAAAATCCTTCTTTGCATTGTACAAATACAGAAATCATTGCTTAATTCATTGTTCCTAAATCCATTAAGGACTGACTGTGAATAAAAAAAAATATTATTAATGTGCTTGAGTATTTTAATCTTTAGATTCTTCAAAGGATGGGAATAGATGGGACTCTGAAGGAGACCATCTGACGGAAGAAGTGAAAGAATTAGGTAGGAGTAAATGGTCAGATGATTTAGATGAAGAAAATACTAAAAGAACTGAACGTGTGAAAGGTAATGTAAATGCTCTTTCCGGATTGATTCAAGCATACGGCAAGGGTGCAAAATCTGTACGTTGGGCTGACAAGGTATTTGTTTTTAGTTCGTGCATTATTTTTTTACCACCTTAGATTACATATGAATGTTCATGTATTTTGCTTGATCATAATTTTAATCTGTTTCTCACTATTTTTAATAAGCGCATGTTGGTATCTGGTGCATTTGTTATGTGTTTGAGAGAATTGAGAAACAGACATGGAAAACTTCAAATTTCTTTGACATTGTATTGTAACACAATTAGGCTCTCATAAGTGACTTGTATATTGTTTTGGGTGAGTTAATTAAGTAATATGCTAGTAGGTTTCAACAGTCAGTGGGGATATATGTTAGTTATTTACACTTGAATGACTGCCATCTAAACTACAAACAACAATTGGACATATCTATGCCTATAAAATTACAGCATGAAATTAAAAATTAATTACAACATGGGTGCCGAATCAGACACAGGTGACTCCTATCTGATAGATTTATGACAAACTGATTTCCAGAAGCATCCAAATCAATGACTGCAGTGTCACCAGGCTGGTAATCTCCATGAAGGATTGCTTCACTCAAAGCATATATCATGGTATATGTATCAAGATTGCTGCCACCCAAATAGCATTTTCCTCTATCTGGTCCCTGTCCGCACCAACAATAACTATATGATGCATATGTGCAGATATAAGATATGATTTCTCTCTGGAGTCTAGTTCTTGAGTATCTTTTGTGATGTGATAGGTAGAATATGTTTACATTGTTGATTATCCATGGTTGTTCATGGCTGCCACCTTCGATTGCCTAAACATTGTTGATTATCTGTGGTTGTTCATGACTATCACCTTCAATTACCTATGCCATAGAGGCAGTCACCAGACTATATAGATCCTTTTGGATTTTAATTGGACATGTAGCAGTTCTATTGATGACAGTGTGGGTCAGCAACTAAATGGTTTTTTGTTGAGAATGAGATGCGGAGAAGAGATCAGTATGATTAAATTATGTACTGAGTTGTAATGTAACTAAATGGGAGTTTTATCTTCTGTGATGACTGGGTTAGCAACTAAATGGTTATTTTATTGAGAATGACGTGTGCATGAGAGATCAATGTGATTAAATTAGGTACTGAGTTTTAATGTAAAGCTCATAACCATGTGTTTGTATTGATGAGTAAAATCATGATATGTGGCTAAATGGACTTTGTGGTGGAACTATGTGGTGAGAGTTTACTCAAGGCACTTCAGAAATGAGAAATTAGTTGTGCATTTGATGAATTGAGTGATTGGAGACTACATGAAGTGGTTAAATCGGAGGAATCTTAAGCATCTGAAGGCTTGTTCTCTATCTTCTTGAATTCTGCTGGATGACTTCTAGGAACTGCAGCTACATCCAATTTGTAACAATTTGAAATTTCTATGCATGTTTTGGGGGGAATTTTGATTGTTAATTGTGGCTCTACAATTTTGATTGCCTCTGTATGTATAATTCTTTTGTTAAGTCTATTTTTTATTAGGCATTTTATCTTTTTTAAGTGTCAGTGAGAGATGTTTAACACATGGGATTGATAGAGACCTATTTAAGGGATAATGGTGTTACTCTGTTCTAAGAGGTGAATATGTTATTTCACTTAAATAAAGGAATAAGGTCACAAATGTTTTGATTTTGATTTCACTTGTGTGCTTAGAAAGTAATTAGCCTCCTATCTGATTGCTTTGCATAATCCTGGTGGCTATCTATCCTAACAGCTCAAGGCTTCTGATTACTTTTGGGTTGGGTTAAGTTGCATGCCTACGCTTTTTAATTTTGCTGCTTGTATCTTTTGTTGCCCCACTCCCCCCTCCACAGGTAGGCAACACTGGATTTTCTTTACATGCAGCAAAGAAGGCAGATGTGTCATCTTTAGTGATTGGACCTGGCACTGGATACAACTTGGTTAGTGACCATCTGGATTTTTTAGAAGACTAATTTAAACTATATATATATATATATTTATATTCATATTTTTCTTTCTTTCGGGATAAGTTACTTTACTCTGTGTTCTATCATGAAAATATCTGTTTTACATGAATGTGTACTTGTCTTTGATGGAAGTTCGTTTCTTTCTTTTTGTGTTGGTAGCATAGAATTTTTTTTTGCCATTCTTGTGTATATTATCTCTACTGTTTTCCCTGCAAAAATAAATTACTATTTCATTTCTTAATCTTAATTAGTTGTAAGCTTGCCATGTTTGCTTTCAACACTTGCAGAAGTCCAACCCATTACGTGAAGAAACCCCAGCACCAAGCTCTGGTGCTGGCGAGTCAAAGAGGCAGAGCATATTCCAAGAGCGATTACGTGCAGAGCGTGAATCATTTAAATTAGTTTTTGACAGAAGACGACAACGGATTGGACTTGGTTTGGAGGAGGAATAAGTACATTTAATGATGCTTGCCTAATTCACCTTGTATCATCATTTTTTTTTTTTGGGGGTGGGGTTGGTGTGGTTAGAGCAGAGGTTGAGGAAAGGGTGGTTCAGTCCCATTTCTGTAATCATTTAGTGTCACCGTCAGGATGGGGACTGTTTGATTAGAAGTAGTCATACAGTCTTTTGATTGCGAGGGTTGTATTTCATGTTGTTGTAATAATAATTTTTGTTGGTATAACTAAATGAAAAATTTTGCAAAGTAAAATTGTTTGTTCGTTGCTTGTTCTTAATTTTTTTTTTTTGTTTGTCATTTTGAACCTTTGGGCTTTGGAACACCATGAGTCTTTGCAATAACCGAACAATTAATATCAGTGATGTTAGGCATAAGGGTAGATCAAAATACTTAGCATGTGGGGTTAGGAATTGGAGTGAGGGTTTGGTTGAAGAGCGATTTTGTTGTATTCTCGTCTGCATTCTTTTGTTGTAACTTGTTAGCCAACAATTGACAGATGAGTGTAGCTAAGGATACTATAAATTTTATTATGTAATTCTTACAAATTGATGTGCATCAATTAAAAAAGAAGTAATTCTAACATTTATTTATCTAAATTTGAAATTCACTAATTATATTTATTGTTATGTTAGTTTGTAAAAGTTAAGTAGTAAAACTTGTAAATTTTTAGCATGTTCGAGTATTAGTTTTTGAAATTTTCAATTTCTTTTTGGAGACCGTTTTAGATTTGTTACTGGAAGGGAACATTTTGGTACTAGTGTTGTTTGGGAGTACACACCCAATATAAAGTGATATGCAGTCTTATTTGTTTGTGATTATTCGTAGATTAATCTTTTTTTTTTTAATTACTATTTTAAAATATTTCTTTTCTCTTTCTTATTGTATTATCTTTATCGACATCTAGTGCAATACTCAATAGTTATCAAGGTTGAGATTAAGAGTTAAAAAAACAACTTTTAATCTCAGTCCTTGAATTAAAAAAAAGTGAAAATGTTAAAATTAAAATGTAAAAATAGTAAAAATGTTTGTGTGGGGAGGGGTGAATTGCACAGGTGCAATTTCCTATCCAAAGCCCTCTAGCCTACCCACAAATAACACTTTTTAAATGTTCTCTCTTGTTTCTTTCTTTTTTATTTTTGGTAAAAAAATGTTCTCTCTTTCTTTAATCTCTCTCTGTCTCTCTCTGACCGAATGGAGATCCAGACAAGTGCTTCTACAACCTCCCTCCTATCTTGCTACTGCTAGACATATGAACTTCTGAAGTAAATATGGTCGAATAGATACAGAGATAATTTTGCTATTGCTCAACAATCTTCTTCCTATTTCGCTGCTACCTAACAGTGGCACAGTAAACTTTCTCATTTCCCCAAGACAGTCTAATTCTCTTGTCCATAATCTAGCACATTTCTTGTAATGTCTGGGGTTCTATACTTCTATACCCATATCCTTTACCCTCTTGGGTTTTTGTTAAAGAGTGAGATATGCTAGTCCCTTATGGCTATTTTCTTTTCTTTCAATGAATTCATTTACTAAGAAAAAAAAAATTATGGCCATTAAGGACTAAAAATTACTTGCCTTAAGAAAAAAAAAAGGGACATACAATTTTTACATAGAGAATGGATTCCAGAAAGTGAGACCTATCACGTGTCACATTAACCACCATGCATGTGTATTTCATTTTAATCCTCCCTCTCCCTATGATTTGGTATTATTATTACACATATCCTATCATATCGGATTATGCAATCAACTACAGTAGTATAGACCATTCCATCAAAAAAGTAGTATAGTCCAAAAGCTCTCTCTCTCTCTCTCTCCATGGCCACAGCTTGTATTTCAGGGCACTTTGTTGCACGTTTCATCGATCCAGAACCAGCAAAATGCAGTATTTCTGCCTCACCAATTTCCTGCAGTAGACAATCTATTCATTTCTTTCACCATGTAAGCCACGCTTTTTATCCCCAACAACATGTTATGGTTATGTCTGTATATTTCTTTGTATCTTACAAACTCAGCTTTGACACACACACATATATATGTATGTTTTTTAATGCAGAAATATCAATCATGTTCATTGTCCATGAATGGTTGCCAAGGAGACCCCAGAGCACCAATCGGAACCATTGAAACGCGCACTTTTCCAACAGTTCCATCACCTGCATTGGCTATGGACACCCTCAACTCGGCCATTTCACAGTTAAAATCAGATCCACCACCATTTACATCTGGAATTATTCGTCTCCAGGTAAACTTCTATATTTTGTGTAACCCAGTGAGCTCTGCTACTACACAGTATGTATTGGAACTTGGAAGGTCTTTCCTTATCTGTAGTGGCCTAGTAAAAGATAAATGGATTCTGCCACGTGGCTGGCTGGTGTGCTATGAATATATTGTTCCTTATCCTGCTATCCTATCTACCGTGCATAGGATAGGACGACCATAAGTGGTAAGGGAAAATACCGTTGTGATTGTAAACGTCAATTTGCAAAGAAATCGTGACTTCAAAATGTGTGTTTAATGTTGTGGGTGACAACCGGAGTAATTCTTATTTACTCAGAGCAGGGAGAATAATACGCACTTCTTTCACCTTAATAACGGAGTTCATTCGTTAAATTTAATGGGTTTCATTATGAATGTGAGAAGAAGAAACACAATTTCACTATACTCTGAAAATATTTAAGAATTTTTTGTGAAATAGACATTGTACAAAGTCGTAATTATGACATGTCATGCAAAGAAAATTATCCCCAAATAAAAATATTTAGGCCCAAGAAGATGGCACTAATAGTAAATTAGTAATAGAATACTGAGCAAAACTTAAGTATAGTACTTAGATGTTGTTCCTTAATTTTTCCTTTTAAAATTCTGCTATGTGAATTTTTGCTTATGAAATGAAAGTGTATTTTTTAGTTAAATAGTCACATGACTGAATTTTAAGAGAAAAATCTAAAAATTAGCATTTAAGTTATAGTACTTAGTTTTGTCTTAGACTAATAGTTAGAGTGACTTTTAATTTTCTTTTAAAATAATTTTTAAAAGTGGTAAATTATAATCGAAAATAGAATAAGTAGTACATCCATGTGAACATTAATTCTATATATTTTTCCTTGGTTGAAAGATATTATTCACAATTTAAAAATATAATCCTTTTTTTTTTCTTTGGCCGAGAAAAAAATATAATCCAATTAAGACATGAGTATTTACTATATATCATAGAAAATTTTCTTTTAGGCCTTAAAAACGATACTTCCAACTAGCAATGAACACAAATTAGAAATATAACTAAAATATACTTTATACCCTTTATGTTTGGGTTATATTTTTTAAATCTCTTAAATTTCAAAACTTGAAATTTATATCCTTGATTATTCAAATAAAATCATTATCAATGTGCCTATTTTTTCCATTCAAAATGAAAATCCTTTTGGGTGGGTTAACGGTAAAATTTTTAATAAACATCGCACAAAAAATAATACAAAACTCCTGCGGGTACATAGTCCTTTCCCGCGCACATAACTAACATAACTTCCAGTTTTCCATTCATGTCTGGCTCCGATTCAATTTTTGTAAACCCTTTTGTTAACTAAGCGGGACATTCCCAAACTCGTGTTGTTGATTGTGAGTGAAGGTACCAATCCAACAGAAAATCGAAGCCATTGATTGGCTCCACGCCCAACACTACCTTCTTCTTCCTCGCTGCTTCTTCTCTGGTCGAACTCGAACTGGCAATTCCGAAATTTTCAACGGAAATGGCCATAATTCAACCCCAAAATCTCACAATTTGGTCAGTGTCGCTGGTGTCGGCTCCGCCGTCTTCTTTCGCCACATCAATCCATTCTCATATTCCGATTGGAAGTCCATTAAGAGGTATTCTTCTCATTCTATTCTCATTTCATATATATATATTATTTTTGAATAATTTTATGGGAAAAGTTAAGAGATTATTAGTTTAGGAGATATTTTTTAAAATAGTTTATTATCAAATGCCCTAAAAGCACTTGTTCATAGTTAGGAAGCACAGGACACGGGTAAGGTACGGCACTAGTATGATACGAGTAATTTTTGAAAAATTATAATATGAGTATGACACTAGTAAGATATGGATATAACATTAATATGATACGGGTATGACACCCCAAATGAAGTGTATGTGCTTCCTAGGTTAACAGGACCCTAATTTTATTGCAAGAAATTCTTTCTTTTTCTTCTTTCTGTTATAATTTTATTAATGTTTTTGTTTTTGCTAATCAGATTCTCGTTATTTACCATCCAACTCATATACTTTTATCTCATGTGATTATCTACTTATTAAGTGCTAATAATTAAATTTGTATTACACTATAAATTAGAATAGCAAATTGGAAAATGTGATAGTGTAGACTAGAATAGGCCTTATTTCAGCAACCACCTTACTGTATTTATTGTATCGTTTTCTTTCTGAACACATGAAATTTGTTTTTGTAAACGGTTCATTAATTGCTTGCATTCCAACTGATTTGGAGAAAAAAACGACAGTCCACATGAACTTTAGTTGCATGATTTATTTAATGTGTCATGTGATTTAACACATGTGAATGGTTTTACGAATTGCCATATGATGGTTTGGAGGAATCCTTGTCATTTGTAAGCTCAAACTTCATATTTTTGAAGAATTAGTAATGAAGACTCCGAGTGAATTGTTAGCTACTCATCTGCATGTTACAAAATGAAGGGTGTAAATTTCTGTTTTTTCTTTTAGAAGAAGTGTTGCTAGTGCTTGGTGCATGCAATGGTCAAGTAGTTAGTTTACTTGGACAAGAAACATAGTAACAACTAATGCAAGTCTATTTCACGGACTAATTTTAAGGTGAATGATCAATTTTATATTGTTGGTTTTTTTGCATTTTAAAAGCCAGCATATAAATGGGAATCCTGATTTCTCTTTTCTTTATTTGAAGGTTTCTTTCAAATAAGTGCCTGTAATCCGTGCTTATGGGGCTATCCGTTTTGATGCACAGTCTAACATATCATCTGAATGGAAGGATTTTGGTTCCTTTTACTTTATGGTCCCTCAGGTAGAGAAGTTGTATTCTTTCACGATGTAGTTAGTAACTTTAGGTCATGTTTCTTGTTAGTATTAATACTATCTGCTGCTAGATACTGAATGACAGGTTGAGCTAGATGAGCTTGAAGGAAGCTCAATGCTTGCCACTACTGTTGCATGGGACACTTCCCTTTCATGGACATGGGCAATGGCTATTGATGCACTTCAGGCTACAATGTGCCAGGTCCATATATTTGGTTTGCACAATGATTAGATATTGGGTGTTTGTCTTTTACACCATCCTGTTTATGCATTCTTTAATGAAGCAGGTTTCTGCCATTGTTGTAAAGTTGCGCAAAGAAGTTCCTAAAACATTTATTCTAAGCAATAATCACATTCCCAGTAAGACCTATTGGGATCTTGCTGTTAACAGAGCTTTGCAGCTGATAGACACAGGAAACTCAGCACTGATTAAGGTGCTAAATAATCTCTCTGCTGAGCTTCTCTTTAGTATTAGTTTTTGAGGATTTCATTTTCTTTACTTGTGAACATCAATCTTGTCTTGAAAATTCAGGTTGTACTTGCTCGAAGCAGCAGAGTGGTAACCACTACTGATATTGACCCTATAGCATGGTTGGCTTGTTTACAGGTACTTTTTTTTTTTTTTTTTTTGGGGGGGGGGGGGGGGAGTGTTTAATCTTTCTTCACTGATAAATGGATTACTTCTGTAAAAATTGTAGTAACAAATTAAGATTAGCATACATGAGCTAAACTTGCAGGTTGAAGGGGAAAATGCTTATCAGTTTTGCCTACAGCCACCTAATGCTAGGGCATTTATTGGAAACACGGTAACTGGGTTACATGTCTTATCTCACATTAATTAAGCTTATGTTTTTGTACACAGCTTTTCTGTTATTCTCTATACAGTGTTGCACAATTTGAAATTATTGCTGATGTAATAGATTTTGCATGGTTTCCTTTTTCTTTTTTCATACTTTGATGGTAGCATGACTCAACTTTAAGATAATATGCTGAGGCAGAGGCTCCTTGTGAGGATTCATTGTTACCTTCTTACCTTATATCACTCCCTAAGGATGGGATACATATTATCATGGCTTATGTGTCTAACAAGGCAGTCAGTTTCTTCTTAGATCATGAAGGAAGTATTCTTTCCTTCAGTTTAATTTTGCAAGAAGGAACTATTTTTTTTTTTATTATAGAATTTTCATTTTTCTGTTCAGCTACCAGCTACATTGCTTGTTCCCATAACTGGGTGATACTTGTCAATCATTTCACTTTCAAATTCCTTGGACTTGATGCCCAGCATTAGACTTCATTTCCTATCCTTCTTGGGATGTTTAATATCGATTTCATTCAAAGAAAGCATAAAATTAGTAGTTTTAATTTATATGATTGTCCATTTGGAGCATTTTTAAGGGTAAAATTATGTGGAACAAGTTACGCTTTGATACCAAAACTGATGCAGAACAGTGAGTGATCTAATGCAAAAAAATTGATGCAGTGAATCAATTAGAACAGAAAAATAAAAATAAAATCTAGAAATCAGCACCTAGGGTTGTTTGGAGTTAGCACCAAGTGGGGGCAGAAATCTAGGAATCAGCACGAAGGCATTGAAATAATTCGAATAGAAATGTTACTCATTATAAACTTGTCTCCATTAGAGTATAATAATGCACATATAGATTACCATGACTAAACCCTTAGCTAATAAAATCCAATGAACCAATTAAATTAAACTAAATTTGTCTTTGCCCGTCCTACAAAAGTTCATTAAATTATACTCAGTATTAAGCTCCCTCACCCTCTCCCTCTTTTCTTAGTCTCTTCCTCTTTTATTTTAGTTTAACTTATATCAAATTTGTGAATAGCCAGAGCAACTATTTCACAGAAAATGTCTTAGCATTAATAGTGAGGCTTTGGCTGGAACCCGTGGTAGAGGTAGATCAACAACTCTAGATCTTCAAGTAGAACTGGACTTGCTTTCCAGGTTAATATTTCATTACTTTAAACTTATTGGTTGTTCATTTGAAGGGATGTTTATATCATTGTCAATGATGGATGTAATTTCAATTGCATGTGACTAGCTAACATCCAACTTGTTTTAAGTAACTTATTCTTGTATTGATTTTGCAGTCCCAAGGACCACCTTGAGTTTACAATAGTGCGAGAAAGCATAAGAAAAAAATTAGAGGCAAGTTTAATTTTGCTGCCAATTTAACTGATTTGTTGCATAGATTTTTTTTGTATATTGTCCATTAGTTGTATGTAATTGAACTACTTGAAAAAAACATAAAGGTTGTTTGTAATTTATCTATTATTCTTGGCCCTTTCAAGTTCATGTTGTGTGTGTGTGTGTGTGTGTGTGTGAGAGAGAGAGAGAGAGAGGACATTTTTATTTTTCCTTGGACAGAGTATGGCTAGTATAGAGTAAAAGAGTTTATCTCATATTGTCATTCCACCTAAAACTCAAATACTCTACTGTGACGATCTAGGTATGTGGATAGTAAGCCTATTAATTGTCCATGTTGAGTCACATGCCTTTTCTATGGCAATGGACCAGTGCAGTCCATAGGTGACCAGCTTATCTCTTGCAGTCCTGTTGGCACTTTTGAGTTTTTCTTTGTTGTCTAAGCAACCACCATCATTTTCTTCATGTTATGGCATTTTGATAATTATGATACCATTCTTAAATTGCCTTTTCGTTTTGGCCTTTAAACCTAGAACATCTATATAAGCAGATTGCCATATGACATGGCATTAGCAGCTGACACCAGCACCCTTGTAGTGCACACTTTACACTCTTATTCTGTTGAATTCTGCTTTGCAGGCTGTATGTAATGGGGTTGTGGTTGAACCAAAGAAAGCAATAAGGAAACTCCCAAGAGTCCAGCATTTATATGCTCAATTGGCAGGCAGGTTAAGAAGCGAGGATGATGAGGTGAAAGCAATATAGTGCTGTGTCCAAAATAATAAGTTCCCTTCCATCCTGTAGAACTTAGATTCAGATTCAATTTGCATATTTCGCATCCTGCTTGTTTACTCTCTTGAAACCAAATTACATCACAGTGTAGTTTCTTTACTTTCACAAAGTTTTAGGACAAATTACATTTTAGATCCAATTGTTTAAGGGTGATTGCAAATCAAACCATGGAATTTCAAATCTTGCATTTAAAATCTTAGACTTTCTCAGTCATCCCTAAACGAAAGATTTAAGGAAATTTTGTTACAGTTAAGAAAGTCTGAGGTTTTAAATGCAAGATTTCAAAGTTTAAGGTTCAATTTGAAACCATTAATATAAAGTTTAAAATGTAATTTGGCCAAAAGTTTAAAATATTGAATTTTAATATATGGAAGATACAATAGTTTGTTTCGGAGGGGATTGTAGGGGCTAGGGTTGGATCAGTGTGTAGGTGGCCATGTGGCTTTTTTGTTTGTTTGTTTAGGGATAAAATGATGTTGTTTTTGCATCATTTTATTCTTGTTTTAGGCACGTGTTTAGCAAACAGTGTGAGAGAAAACTAGATGGAGGGGGTGAATTGAAATGGATGTAAAAACTCAAGGTTTTAATTGGAACTTTCAAATGTTTAAGGTCTAAATTTGAAACCACCCCCACACTATAAGGTTTAAAATGAAGTTTTCCTTTCATTCTCCTGTTACCTGTATTATTTAGAGAGTTCTACTTTTTTGTCTCTCTGTTTTCCAGTTTGACATCTTGGCTTCCCTTCATCCAAGTCCAGCAGTTTGTGGGTTTCCAACAGAAGAGGCACGTCTGTTTATTGCAGAAACTGGTAATTGCTATTTTACTGTAGTTTTTCAGTTGCGCTGTCCTAAATTTCTTTATTTTATTTTTTTGGTTTTTTAAAATATGACATTCCATAATCCTTTGGCTTAATGATCTGTATTGTTTGATTGTGTTAGTTTAAGAGAAGAGAATTTTGTCTTGTGTTGACAACTAAGGTAGAACATGATAAGGAAACCAAGACCTCAAAAACTGTATAGACCTTGTATAAAAGTCCATGGAAGTGAATAATGTTTGGAATAGCTGGGATATGCTAGTAAAACTGATAAGTGATGGGTGTGAAAGGGAAGGTGGTGGTTGTGATGGTGCTGGTTATGCTATTTGTGGTGATGAAGTGGTTTATGTGGTGGTAGTGGTCCTACAGAAAGTCTGTCTTGGTGGTGTTGGTTGGGGCAGTGGTGTTGGAGGTAGTGTTGGTAGAATATGTAGATTGAGCACTAGATTTTTCTAAATTTGGAACTGTGGTGTGGTGTCATACAGAGTTATGGCTTTAATGTAGTACTGCTGTCCTAGACCTTGGAGCCCAATTTGTTGAAAGGAGAGGATGAACCTACTTTCAAAATGGTTTTTGGATACCCTATGCACTTGCAAGAACTTGATTCTAAGAACTGGGATTGAAATATAAAATGTAGAATAAGTGAGAGTATTAAGAATTGAACCATATACCTCATGGGCCAAACATAAAGTACTCTTAATCGGGCTACATAGCACGTAACTTAAAGAAAAAGTTAAAACACACACACTGTGGAGGTGCTCCTGCTCTGCAGATGGGTCACCTAGGTCTGGACAGTGCTGGAAACTTTATTGTATAAGCAGTTCAGCACCTGTTTTGATGTCTGTACTGTACGTAGGCAGACTGTCTCAGGTGCACTATTTGGAGGGAACAAAATAAGCGAGCCTTTGAGGATTCAGAACGGTGTACGACGGATTTGAAGCTGATCCTTTTACATTTCTGTTTGATTAGATGGCAGTGTTACCAGGCCATGCCTTTCCTACCTCTATTTATTTTCTAGATTGCAGTAACTTTGCTTGAGTTTGGCCATCTTCGTATAAATCTAGTGTACTGGGGGGCTCTTTGATTTTCTTTAAAAAATTTTCTAACTTATACCAAAAAAAAAAGAAAAAAGAAAAAGAAAAAAGATTCGATATGCCTTCTAAAACCTACTTTTTCAAACCAAAGAGCGTTTTTGGTTGCTAATGTTTGTAAAATTGTGTTATATATCTTTTTTAGAAGTATTTGATCGAGGAATGTATGCTGGGCCTGTTGGTTGGTTTGGAGGAGGAGAGAGTGAGTTTGCTGTTGGCATCAGGTCAGCATTAGTGGAAAAGGTCAGCTAAGTGAATTCTTTTATTTATTTATTTTTTTCTCCCTCTCTTTTAGCTAGTAGGAACTACATTCAAAACTTATGATGTTGTTGTTAGATTGAGTAGTGGTTCCCCATTTTTTTAAGATGGGGCAGAACTAATAAGAGAAATGTTATTAATAATAAGCTTTTAGTAGTAGTAAGAATAATTTATCTAGGGTCACGCTGACCTAAGTTAATTCTATTGCTGTTTCCTACTTTTTTTTTTTTTGGATAAATACCTCTCCCATGTTGATTGTTCATAAGAATTGTATTCATGCTGTTGCCAACATCTTACTGCTGACCAACTTGGAACCTAGGGTCTTGGTGCATTGATCTATGCTGGAACAGGGATAGTGGAAGGAAGCAATCCATCTTTAGAGTGGGATGAGCTGGAACTCAAGACATCTCAGGTATACCTGTGCGTGCAATTGCATATGGGTGGGTGGATGGGGATGTATATGGATGGGTTTTGCATGGGTGTGTGAGGTGTGTTTGTTTGAACATGTGTTGTTGCTCTTTATAATCTGGTTTATATGTATCCAAGCTTATGCGTGTAAAGGGCACAAACTCTGTTAAGAGCCAATGTGTTTGTGTTTGCTTCAACTCTTAAGAGCCAATGTTTTTGCATCATCATGAGCTCTGTTGGAACACGCTGCTGAATGCCATTTATATATGTCTGTTCTGCAGTTTACCAAGTTGCTTAAGCTTGAAGTGCCTCTGCACCAAAAGTTGATAACTTGAGGAGTATAGACTGAAAGGTTAACCGCTGTGACATAGTCTTTTTTTGATTGCAGCATTCTCTGAACATAGTTTGTTTCTCTCTCTTTCTTCTTTGTAAGAATCCGTAATGAATTCTACAGAGAGAGAAGTTTGCTACTGAGTTGATGAGACAACTAGATTACAGTTCATATGTTCCAAACTAGTTTTACCCTATATTTTCCCTAATCATATAGGAGTGTATTTTCCTTAAAAATTCTTAAAACTTATTCTGGTTGTTCAATTTGTCCAGATTGGTGTAGTAACCAGTGGTAAGCATTAAAACAAAGGTCAAGTTGCTGGAGAAGTTACAATAATCATAGGCAAACTGTATATACAGCAACTCTGGCTTTGCAATATTCAAGGGGAAATGAGGTTGCAGGGTGGTAGATTATGTCATCGCAGATCTTCTGAAATATGATTTCAGTCTTATGCAGCATCCGGAGAACCAGTCTTATCTCCATTATGTCTATTTAATTTGAACGTGTTAAACATCTACATGTCTTATACCTGTTCAAATAAGCTGTGACCTTGGTAGTATTATTTCAGTATCCTTTGTGCTTCAAATATAGGAGGGACATGCCTTAAGAAAACATTCTTGCAGAAATTGCTTCTTTTGGAGGTTGTAAATCTGAGTGGTTTTGTGTTAATAATTTACCACAAATTAGAAATTTAAATTTATGTGGCGACAGATGTCCTAAAGTGGAGACTGGATTTCTTTATTGAAGAGTGGATTGTTCCTGCTGGTTGATTCCTATTTTGAGTTGCATTGTATAATCTTTCGCTCCAGCATAGTTCCATGAGCTAGTGTTGTAGGTTCAAATTGTTGACTTGGCTTTGTTTGAAATGGAAACTGCCAAGTTTTTTCATCTTTGGCTGGTTGACCGTCTTTCCACATTGGGTTCTGTTGAATTTTATTTCAAGTTCATTTTTAATTTGCTAAGCATCTCTGAACCTGGATGTTTTTGAATTAATTTAGCAGAAATAATAATCTAACTATTGCGTTGCTAATTTAAGTTAATCTTTCCCATGTGACTGACTTCTCCTGTATTAGCAGAAATATAATCTGAGAATTTATTTCAGATACTTATATTAAGTAGTCAGAACTACTCCTGTATTAGCAGAAATATAATCTGAGAATTTATTTCAGATGCTTATATTAAGTAGTCAGAATTAATTATTTTTGGGTATATAGCCCAAGGAATAGATGATAAAGCTACTCATTTTAGTTCCAGATTGGCTTATTTACTCCCATTAAGCAACCTAAATAAAATCATCTTCAAGCTCTATGGCTTGGCTTAGCTGCCATGATCTGGAGTCTATTTTGGGCAATACCTCTTTCAAGTTAATTTTAAGTTAGATTGCCCTTCCATTTAAGCCCTTTCATATTTAACCGTTTAATGCTCGAGCAGAAAGTTGAAGAGCATTTACCCAACAAAAGCTCCATGCTATTGCTTAACCAAAACTCTTTCTTGACCATACTTAAAAATTCTATGAAAAGACTCATCGAATATTAAAGAAACATTTTTGCTATTTGACTTAGTAATGAATACGTCTAGTGACAGATCTAGTTAGTTAATTTTTTTGAACAACTTGTTGAAGTGGTAGGTTGTGAGTGGCGTTAGTATTCATGTAAAAGTGATGTTCACCATCACAATTTACCACAAGTTATGAAAAGAGACGTGTCCATGGCAAAGTTGCTTAATAAAGTACTATTAGCTGAAAATCAAGAAAATATATATTATTCCATAAAGAGTGCAAATCTTCTCTCTGTCTCATCTCTCAAACATTTAAAGAAAATAGAAACAACAAAACCACTTAGAAAAATGATATTCTTTCCTCTGAGTTGTTTACAACCTCTATTTTAACCACATGGTTCAGTTTTGTTTGAGATCCATACAGATATACATATATACGTATCTCAACAAAGCTTATGCCCATCACACTTGAGATGACCTGCAAAGTCTGTTAAGCTTACTTCAAAAGTCTTTGGTTTAACATTGATCATATCTTCCTTGTGCATATTTCTAATTGGACCTCTAGATTGGAAAAAGAAGGCTCCATTCAACATCAAATCACCCTTTGAACTCCAATACCATGATCTCCATTCACTCTCAGAGATAGAATTTAAGCAACCTAAATAAAATCATTTTCGTGCGCTTAGTTTAGCCTACCATGATCTAGATTCTACTTTGGGCAATGATTCTTTTAAGTTATATTAGCTAAATTCTTGCACGATATGTGTAGTGCAACTTATTATTAGTTTTCTCCAATATTTCAATAAGTTTTGGTAAGAATCTTTTAGCTTAGCTGGTTGACACCTCATAATGTTTTTAATAGAGACATCCAGGCTTTAAATCCCCACCCTAACTATTGATGTATAAAAAAAAAATTTCAATAAATTTATTTGTAAGAAATTGTAATTTTAGTTATTTTATAGACGAAATAGAAAAAAATTATGAATAGTGTAATAGTGATTTTATCATACTATATATGTTTTACAAATTGAAAATTGCATGATATAATGGATAATATAGATAGGCATGTTTCATGTCTACTAAAAAATGCAAATGTCCGTCAATAATTTTTTTACATTCTTGATTGTGTGTTATTAAATTTATTTTATTTTTCCTTTTTGTTAGACATTGTTTCAATTTTTACAAAAACAAATAAATTTGAGCAAGAATAACATATTTTAAATCAATTGTTTCTCACATAACAAAAAATTCAATTGTTTCTCATATAAATCTTAGAAAAATGATAATTAAAATTTTATTATGCTTAAAATAATTAATATAACACAATAAACACAATTAATCTTTCTAATTACACACAATAAACTTATCTAGATGAATTAACAAATATTTAATTTTTTATGGCTTTTGAGTCAATTGTTATCAAAGCAACAAAACATGAGGAATAATGTCATATTCTAAATTTATTATTATTTTTTTAACTAAAAATTATTTCTTATATAGATTTTATAAAAATAATCATATAAATTCATTTGATATAAATAATTAAAGCATAACTATAAATAATTAATATATGCATTTAATCTATTGTCTAATTTAATGAACTAATATTTTGATATAAATACAAACTATAAAAGTCTAAATAAAGGTAATTTCAAGAAATGTGCCACATAATACAATTCCATATTCACCTATGTGAAATCTCTGTTTATATATATTGATCGCCCACCATTTTAGAATTTAACCGGGTAATGCTTGAGCAGAATGTCAAAGAGCATGCACCCAACAAAAGATCAAAAGCTTCATGCTATTGCTAAACTAGAACTCTTTCTTGACCATACTTAAAGATTATATGAAAAGACATCACCAAATATTAAAGAAACATTTTGCTATTTGACTCAGTAAAGGAATAAGTTTAGCAACAAGTCTAGCTAAACAATTAAATTTGCACAACTTGTTGAAGTGGTAAGTTGTGAGTGACATTAGTAGTGTGTTTATGTAAAAATGATGTCCACCATTCACAATTTACCACAAGTTATAAAAAGAGTCATGTCCATGATAAAGTTGCGTACTAATAGCCCAAAAACATGAAAATATTACTCCATAAAGAGTGCAAATCTTCTCTCTGTCTCATCTCTCAAACATTCACCGAAAATAGAAACAGCAAAACCACTAAAAACAATGATATTATTCCCTCCTAGTTGTTTACTGCTACAACATCTGTTTTAACTAGATGGTTCAGTTCTGTTTGAGATTCATATAGATATACATGTATACGTATCTCAACAAGGCTTATGCTCATCGCACTTGATATAACCTGCAAAATCTGTCAAGCTTACTTCAAAAGTTCCTGGTTTAGCATTGATCATATCACCCTCTGAACTCCATTACCATGAACTCCACTCATTCTCAGGTGTATACTCCTTCTTCGACACATAGACCACACCCATATGAATGTTGTTAATATACACTAATCAACACCTAGACCACACCCACATGAATGTTGTTCTCAGGTGTATACTCCCTCTTCGACACATAGACCACACCCATATGAATGTTGTTAATATACACTAATCAACACCTAGACCACACCCACATGAATGTTGTTAATATACACTATCGAATGTATGCATACTGCATGTGACAGTGCATGCATTTTATGTGTGGATTTTTTAAAATATTTTTGAGTGCCATTGCTTGTAGTGTGCTTAACTCCTTACAAGCTGCCTCTGGAGAAGCGATAAACCGATTACCTTGGCTAAGTATGGTAGGATGTTGGCTACCACCAATAGCTAGCATACATGAACCAATGAGTGTAGTCATTGTTGACAACATGAACAAACCCGTATCGACATCTTGGCATCCTTTGAACCAAACCCTTATCAAAGTGATTGAAAGCAAGAGTTATAATTAATTTGCATGACTTCATCACCGGAGAAGCTATCATTTGCACAAACAGCATCACCTAAAACATACATAAATGCACGCTCATTATCATTAATAAATCCTTTAGAAAATATAGTAATTTTTTTTTTTAGTTTGAATTATGGTTGATGTTACCTCGTTATGATTGGTGAGAAGTGGCAATTGGAGATGGTAATGGCTGTGGATCCTTGAATGGCATCGATGAGTCCGTCATCACAATTTGACATAGAAACATGATCAATCCAAATATTTGTGGTTCCATAAATTGAGATCCCATCACCATCACTCTTTAAACGTTGGCCAAAGTGGCTCAGGCTGGATCACTGCATGGCGTAAGGTTCCTAGTTTAGGGTTCACCATGTTATCATCTGATGAATCCCTTACCACATAGATTTTCCCATACTTGACTCCTGTTGTCCAATGGCCAAATCCTAGGACACAATTGGCTAGCCTCTTGCGATTTTTAGCCCAATCTTTTTGGCATATCCAACATTGATAAATTGGGTTTGTAGTTAAATTTCTCTTTGTGTATATTTGCCTAAATTTCTCTTTGTGCTTTTGGTTCTGTTCAAAGGCCCTGCATGAAAGTTATAGTTGCAAACTAATTATTTAAATTTCTACATATCTACCAATAAGTCATAAAATGTAAAAGACTGGGAAAAAAAGAAGAATTACTAATCCAGCCATACAAAAAACACCATCTAAAAAATGATTTAGTTTTACTTTTTATTAAAATAGTTAGATACTTCTTAATTAATATTTGTTTATGTAATGCACACAAATATATAGCTTCAAGCTATATTTAATATAATTCTTTGTAAATATAAATCACTTAATAACTATCAGTTGTATTAATATTTTTATAATCTTAACATTAAATTACAAGTTCTCTTTATACTTAGCATTTATATACAAAACAAATTTCATATTAATCAAATATCATTTAGTTTTTATTCTTTGATTATATATCATGATATTTTACAAACGTAATAGGCATAGAGAGACACAATAATCTAACCATAAATTTCTCAAAATATTCTTCAAATGAAAAATTAATTAAAGATGTAACATCAACGAAATGTATGTCACATAATGATATAATCAGGAACTCAAACACTACTAAGTCATTGATTCATGCATGAAAATGGTCTTACTTGTGGACATGGTTGTTGAAATGATCAGTGACATCCTCAGGATTTGGCTGATAGGCCTCGAGGGCAGCCTTCCTGGCTTTCTTCGGCTCGATTCTGCCACACTTCATCATAATCCGCAATGTGAGCCCTCATGATTGTTGGAAATATAGCAACAAAATCACATATTAATAGCAATCTAAGCTTGATAGATTCCATGGTTCACTGGACTTTTCCCTGTGGAGAGATTTAAAATTCTAAAGCATTAGTCAATGGCATGATTAAATGTTTTTCCAGTCCACATGCTTTCTTTATCAACATGAACGACATGGAATCATATATATTTGGGTTTAGAGGCATTTTATTTAAAAGCAACAAAAGAACCTATTTGGGTTTTTATTTTTTAAGCATGTTTTTGAGTAATCAAAATCCCAACTGATTTTATCCACGTTAGAAAAAAAAGTTTCAAAATAGATGAGTTGAAAATGAAAAGAAAGGAATACCTTTTTTTTTTTTTTTTCAATACGTTTTTTTTTTTTAATTGTTTTGAAAAGTTAATAGATGTCTTAAAAGTATTGATTTATGAAAAAAATTTAGAAATTTTATATAAGGAAAAGAAAAAGAAAAAAGTAACTAATTTTTTTTTTTTTCATGAAAGTGAAATTAAAACTTTCCTAAAATTGTCTATTAACAAATGCTCTAAGGGCCATTAACAAAACCTTTTTTTAATTAAAAAAAATAAAAGGGTGATCAAAATGACTTTTGTGCTTAAATGTTATTATAATAGCATTATAATCGTTAGGTTTGAACTTGCAAGTGGAAAAATTAGTGAGTCATAGATGCTCTCCCAATCCCACAAGGGCATTAATGGGCATTAAATCACGAGTGTGAAGTTTTTTATAAACACTTTCTATTACATGATTCAAACTTGAGACCTCTACAAATTAAGAAAATTCCGGGGTAATATTGTTGATTTGGTTAAGGGCTTTCAAAAGCTAAAACTTTTAAGGAAATTTATGAAATTGAAATATCATATTATATCATATACTATATAATAAAATTTGGACTCAGAAGTTGTAGCTGCACCAAATTGCAACAATTTTTTAGATAGACACAAAATTTTAATTGTTCTTATCAACTTTTCCTTTACTAATTTTTGTATAGGCACAAAAATTTAATTTTTCTTATCAACTTTTCCTCTATTTATCTTTTGATAGATACAAAAACTTAATGTTGATATCAGTTTTTTTTTTTTTTTCCCCTTCACTTTATGAATAATCTACAATTTTTCATTTTTTTTAATACACGATTTTTATCCCAAAAAAAAACATATTCAAGTCCGGCAACTAATAAGGGATTTGTTTTGGATAGATTCAAGTCCGGAAACAAATAAGAGATTTTTTTTGATACATCCAGGAGAACTTTTTTTTTTTTTAAGATAAAAAAATAGTTGTACGTTAAAGTTTTTTTTTTTTTTTTTAATAAAAATTTGCACGTTATAAACCCTATTAGCTAAGTATTAAAAGATATAAAATTATATTTCAACTAAAACTCTATTATAAAAAAAAAATTATATATATATATATATCACAAGTTTCAAATCTTATATTTTCTCTAAGACTTCCTAGCCGCTGTTATTAGTTCCAAGTGTTTTTTTTCTTTTTTGGTTCATCATTTGATTTATTGAGATTAATAAATATTTAATTTTGCAGATTAATAAAGGGATCTATGAAACCAAACATGGGGAGCATAAAAGGCCAGTTTTTTTTTTTTTCCTAATTTTTTGTGAGTTTTACTTATTTAATCATTACAAGTTTGCTAACAATATTGATAGGATTGTAGAGAGTAAAAATAGAAAATGTTCATAATATAAAGTGAAGAATTATGTAGATAACTTTTGATTGAACGTGAAATTTTGTTAGATTAGCAAAGAGGATGACATAAACTAATAAGGCATGTGAAGATCTCATATTTAATCGTCTTAAGTAAGTTTACTCAATACATAAGGTTAACACCATTTTTTTTTTTTAATTGACATAAGGTTAACACTTATTCCTTCTTTGTTTACATTACTTATCAAGAAAGTTGAAATAGTGCTAAAATGTTATGTTTAATCTCCTCAAAATGGCCATTTATTTTATTTTATTTTATTTGTTTAAAATTAATGTGTTTTGGTGATAGGAATCAAAATTTATTAATATAGTTAATTTGAGTAATTTTTCAGTCAAAATCTATTTGATTTCATCATACATATTTGTTTGGTTAAATTGGATTAGGCCATGCGTATTGAAAAAAAAAAAAAAAAGGTATTCCTTTCTTTTCATTTTCAACTCATCTATTTTGAAACTTTTTTTTCTAACGTGGATAAAATCAGTTGGGATTTTGATTACTCAAAAACATGCTTAAAAAATAAAAACCCAAATAGGTTCTTTTGTTGCTTTTAAATAAAATGCCTCTAAACCCAAATATATATGATTCCATGTCGTTCATGTTGATAAAGAAAGCATGTGGACTGGAAAAACATTTAATCATGCCATTGACTAATGCTTTAGAATTTTAAATCTCTCCACAGGGAAAAGTCCAGTGAACCATGGAATCTATCAAGCTTAGATTGCTATTAATATGTGATTTTGTTGCTATATTTCCAACAATCATGAGGGCTCACATTGCGGATTATGATGAAGTGTGGCAGAATCGAGCCGAAGAAAGCCAGGAAGGCTGCCCTCGAGGCCTATCAGCCAAATCCTGAGGATGTCACTGATCATTTCAACAACCATGTCCACAAGTAAGACCATTTTCATGCATGAATCAATGACTTAGTAGTGTTTGAGTTCCTGATTATATCATTATGTGACATACATTTCGTTGATGTTACATCTTTAATTAATTTTTCATTTGAAGAATATTTTGAGAAATTTATGGTTAGATTATTGTGTCTCTCTATGCCTATTACGTTTGTAAAATATCATGATATATAATCAAAGAATAAAAACTAAATGATATTTGATTAATATGAAATTTGTTTTGTATATAAATGCTAAGTATAAAGAGAACTTGTAATTTAATGTTAAGATTATAAAAATATTAATACAACTGATAGTTATTAAGTGATTTATATTTACAAAGAATTATATTAAATATAGCTTGAAGCTATATATTTGTGTGCATTACATAAACAAATATTAATTAAGAAGTATCTAACTATTTTAATAAAAAGTAAAACTAAATCATTTTTTAGATGGTGTTTTTTGTATGGCTGGATTAGTAATTCTTCTTTTTTTCCCAGTCTTTTACATTTTATGACTTATTGGTAGATATGTAGAAATTTAAATAATTAGTTTGCAACTATAACTTTCATGCAGGGCCTTTGAACAGAACCAAAAGCACAAAGAGAAATTTAGGCAAATATACACAAAGAGAAATTTAACTACAAACCCAATTTATCAATGTTGGATATGCCAAAAAGATTGGGCTAAAAATCGCAAGAGGCTAGCCAATTGTGTCCTAGGATTTGGCCATTGGACAACAGGAGTCAAGTATGGGAAAATCTATGTGGTAAGGGATTCATCAGATGATAACATGGTGAACCCTAAACTAGGAACCTTACGCCATGCAGTGATCCAGCCTGAGCCACTTTGGCCAACGTTTAAAGAGTGATGGTGATGGGATCTCAATTTATGGAACCACAAATATTTGGATTGATCATGTTTCTATGTCAAATTGTGATGACGGACTCATCGATGCCATTCAAGGATCCACAGCCATTACCATCTCCAATTGCCACTTCTCACCAATCATAACGAGGTAACATCAACCATAATTCAAACTAAAAAAAAAAATTACTATATTTTCTAAAGGATTTATTAATGATAATGAGCGTGCATTTATGTATGTTTTAGGTGATGCTGTTTGTGCAAATGATAGCTTCTCCGGTGATGAAGTCATGCAAATTAATTATAACTCTTGCTTTCAATCACTTTGATAAGGGTTTGGTTCAAAGGATGCCAAGATGTCGATACGGGTTTGTTCATGTTGTCAACAATGACTACACTCATTGGTTCATGTATGCTAGCTATTGGTGGTAGCCAACATCCTACCATACTTAGCCAAGGTAATCGGTTTATCGCTTCTCCAGAGGCAGCTTGTAAGGAGTTAAGCACACTACAAGCAATGGCACTCAAAAATATTTTAAAAAATCCACACATAAAATGCATGCACTGTCACATGCAGTATGCATACATTCGATAGTGTATATTAACAACATTCATGTGGGTGTGGTCTAGGTGTTGATTAGTGTATATTAACAACATTCATATGGGTGTGGTCTATGTGTCGAAGAGGGAGTATACACCTGAGAACAACATTCATGTGGGTGTGGTCTAGGTGTTGATTAGTGTATATTAACAACATTCATATGGGTGTGGTCTATGTGTCGAAGAAGGAGTATACACCTGAGAATGAGTGGAGTTCATGGTAATGGAGTTCAGAGGGTGATATGATCAATGCTAAACCAGGAACTTTTGAAGTAAGCTTGACAGATTTTGCAGGTTATATCAAGTGCGATGAGCATAAGCCTTGTTGAGATACGTATACATGTATATCTATATGAATCTCAAACAGAACTGAACCATCTAGTTAAAACAGATGTTGTAGCAGTAAACAACTAGGAGGGAATAATATCATTGTTTTTAGTGGTTTTGCTGTTTCTATTTTCTGTGAATGTTTGAGAGATGAGACAGAGAGAAGATTTGCACTCTTTATGGAGTAATATTTTCATGTTTTTGGGCTATTAGTACGCAACTTTATCATGGACATGACTCTTTTTATAACTTGTGGTAAATTGTGAATGGTGGACATCATTTTTACATAAACACACTACTAATGTCACTCACAACTTACCACTTCAACAAGTTGTGCAAATTTAATTGTTTAGCTAGACTTGTTGCTAAACTTATTCCTTTACTGAGTCAAATAGCAAAATGTTTCTTTAATATTTGGTGATGTCTTTTCATATAATCTTTAAGTATGGTCAAGAAAGAGTTCTAGTTTAGCAATAGCATGAAGCTTTTGATCTTTTGTTGGGTGCATGCTCTTTGACATTCTGCTCAAGCATTACCCGGTTAAATTCTAAAATGGTGGGCGATCAATATATATAAACAGAGATTTCACATAGGTGAATATGGAATTGTATTATGTGGCACATTTCTTGAAATTACCTTTATTTAGACTTTTATAGTTTGTATTTATATCAAAATATTAGTTCATTAAATTAGACAATAGATTAAATGCATATATTAATTATTTATAGTTATGCTTTAATTATTTATATCAAATGAATTTATATGATTATTTTTATAAAATCTATATAAGAAATAATTTTTAGTTAAAAAAATAATAATAAATTTAGAATATGACATTATTCCTCATGTTTTGTTGCTTTGATAACAATTGACTCAAAAGCCATAAAAAATTAAATATTTGTTAATTCATCTAGATAAGTTTATTGTGTGTAATTAGAAAGATTAATTGTGTTTATTGTGTTATATTAATTATTTTAAGCATAATAAAATTTTAATTATCATTTTTCTAAGATTTATATGAGAAACAATTGAATTTTTTGTTATGTGAGAAACAATTGATTTAAAATATGTTATTATTGCTCAAATTTATTTGTTTTTGTAAAAATTGAAACAATGTCTAACAAAAAGGAAAAATAAAATAAATTTAATAACACACAATCAAGAATGTAAAAAAATTATTGACGGACATTTGCATTTTTTAGTAGACATGAAACATGCCTATCTATATTATCCATTATATCATGCAATTTTCAATTTGTAAAACATATATAGTATGATAAAATCACTATTACACTATTCATAATTTTTTTCTATTTCGTCTATAAAATAACTAAAATTACAATTTCTTACAAATAAATTTATTGAAATTTTTTTTTTATACATCAATAGTTAGGGTGGGGATTTAAAGCCTGGATGTCTCTATTAAAAACATTATGAGGTGTCAACCAGCTAAGCTAAAAGATTCTTACCAAAACTTATTGAAATATTGGAGAAAACTAATAATAAGTTGCACTACACATATCGTGCAAGAATTTAGCTAATATAACTTAAAAGAATCATTGCCCAAAGTAGAATCTAGATCATGGTAGGCTAAACTAAGCGCACGAAAATGATTTTATTTAGGTTGCTTAAATTCTATCTCTGAGAGTGAATGGAGATCATGGTATTGGAGTTCAAAGGGTGATTTGATGTTGAATGGAGCCTTCTTTTTCCAATCTAGAGGTCCAATTAGAAATATGCACAAGGAAGATATGATCAATGTTAAACCAAAGACTTTTGAAGTAAGCTTAACAGACTTTGCAGGTCATCTCAAGTGTGATGGGCATAAGCTTTGTTGAGATACGTATATATGTATATCTGTATGGATCTCAAACAAAACTGAACCATGTGGTTAAAATAGAGGTTGTAAACAACTCAGAGGAAAGAATATCATTTTTCTAAGTGGTTTTGTTGTTTCTATTTTCTTTAAATGTTTGAGAGATGAGACAGAGAGAAGATTTGCACTCTTTATGGAATAATATATATTTTCTTGATTTTCAGCTAATAGTACTTTATTAAGCAACTTTGCCATGGACACGTCTCTTTTCATAACTTGTGGTAAATTGTGATGGTGAACATCACTTTTACATGAATACTAACGCCACTCACAACCTACCACTTCAACAAGTTGTTCAAAAAAATTAACTAACTAGATCTGTCACTAGACGTATTCATTACTAAGTCAAATAGCAAAAATGTTTCTTTAATATTCGATGAGTCTTTTCATAGAATTTTTAAGTATGGTCAAGAAAGAGTTTTGGTTAAGCAATAGCATGGAGCTTTTGTTGGGTANCTTTTTTTTTTTGGGCTCCGCCCTTGGTTTTTGTGTCCTATACGTATTCTATTTGTGTGTGTATGCGTGTATTTTTTTTTTTTTTTTTTTTGAAATTATACAATATCAACTCAATAAGCACGATTCATATTAATATTTCATGAGAAGCCATAAGACGTTACCACCACAAGCAATAATATATATATATATATATATATATCTAAAAGCTGTAATGTGATTTTTATTATTACTACGCTCCTGTTAAGTTACATGATCGCTACGTCATTGGCCACACAATTTGTCTTTTTCATATTTATTTTTTTACCTTTATTTTTTTACAATATTAATATATAAATATATTGGCTTTACAAATTTACTTTAGACAGTTTTAACTTTACATATTCATCTACTTTAATTTTGATGTTATAATCTATATAATAGATTAATGGAAAATCAAACAAAAGTATTGTTTATATATATATATATATATTCTTCTTGGGCTATTTTAACTTTACATATTATTTTGCCCCTTCATCTTCCTTTATATTGGCTCTTCTTATTCTCATCATCTTACTATAAATTTGTCACTCTCTCCCATTCTAAGCATATTTTTCCCATACAAAAAGGTTCTCTCTCTCTCTCTCTCAATTTTTTTTTCATTATTTGTTGGATTATTTTTTCCTTGTATCTCTACCTTAGATTGATGACTATTTGATTTTTAGAATTCTACTTTTTTAAATTTCCAATAAAAAATATTCACTTCTTCTAGGAGGATCTCCTACTAGAGGTTCATTCCCTTATTGTCCTATTATTAACTAATTCATATGTGTTCCTTGATGCAAGTATTTTTTTTTTATCATTTTATTTACAACACTAAATACTTTTAATGAATGGTGTTTAATGTTGATCTGAATTGAGATATATATATATATATATATATATTATTGCTTGTGGTGGTAACGTCTTATGGCTTCTCATGAAATATTAATATGAATCGTGCTTATTGAGTTGATATTGTATAATTTCAAAAAAAAAAAAAAAAAAAATACACGCATACACACACAAATAGAATACGTATAGGACACAAAAACCAAGGGCGGAGCCCAAAAAAAAAAAGTTATAGTAAATTTTCCCTTTCTAATTAATTTTCATGTTCTATCTAAGTTATTTTCTAGCGTATCTAATATAGACGTTTAGTGTTCATTGTCCCTTTCTCTAAAAAACTATTGCATTATCTTAAAAAAATTCAATCTTAAATATATTGAGTAATTTATGCAGTTAAAATGGTCATGGGGAGGATAAATATTTTTAACACACACACGGAGAGACAAGAGAAAATCTTAAAGAAACTGATAATGGTGTATATCCAAAAGGGCTAAACTCTTGATGTTTAGCTAAATGTATCATTTGTTGAGGATGTTATTTGAAAACTATATTGCTCTATATAATATACATTCTTAGGATAAAAAACAAAAATATTCCCTATGGTTTGGGCTAATATTATGTATTACAAATTTTTTTTCAAAAATATCCAATTTGCTCTCTAATCAAAAACATCATTTAACACCATTTAAAAATTTCCCCTACTTCTCTTGCTTCTTTCTCCAATTGTGGCTAATATTTATCTACCATTGATTACACAAACACTCGCCCAAGTATATAATTGTCATTATGTAGTCAAAATAATAAGTTATTGAAATTGAGGAAGCGGAGGATTTGGAGGGATAATAATTTGGGAAGGTAATGGATTGAGGACATTCCAAATGAAGGGTTAACATATAAGGATTAAGGATAACAACTGATTTAAAAGCTCATACAAATGAGTTTGGGCTCAATTCTCTTATATTAATTCACCAATTTTTTTTTTTTTTTAACATGAGAAGCCCATTCACACTTGTATACCCAATATATATATATCTTTAGGACACATTTAGTAGACTGTAACGGTAATTACATAGGAATAAGAATTGATATTACAAGGAATAAAAGATGTTGTAATGTAATACTTATTACTATTCATTTATTTGGTGACAATATAATAATAAAACCCTAAAAAAAATGGAATGAAAGCAATTTTTTTCAAAATTAAGATATATTTTAGGAAATATTTTACTCATATAATTATATTTCATAAAAAATAATTTTTTTTTAAATTTGAAAGAGAGATTAATTATTTTTTAATGATTTTTTATTTTCATAATTGTTATGTGCATATGGAAAGTTTGTTTATTTGAAAATATATTAATTTTAGAAATTCGTACACCTACAAAGGAATAGTTATTACAACCCTTGTAAAGATGAATAGTTATTCCGCATTTTAAAGATTAGCTATTCATGAAGAATGACTATGTTGGAAATATTTTAGTGAATAAACAAGTTTGATACAACAAACAATATACCAAATAATTAGCTAGAATGTAAATAGGCAATAATAATATAAATTTAAGCAAAATTAGGAACAGTCTCATAGTGCTATAGAATCACACAAAGAGCGTTGTCCTTAAAGGTTGATTCGTCTCTCCTAGAGTAAAACTTGGTACGATTGGTTCTCTTGGCCAAACAACCCCCTAAGATTAGACTATAGCATCGACCTTTGTGATGTACGCACTTCCACTCACAAAAGGTTTAAGAACAACCTTCTATTACCTTTGCTTAAAAAATATTCTTGTAGAAAAATATGTGGGAGAGAATGATAATAGAGTTGTGTATATCTAAAATATAGAGTAGTAAAAAGATCATTTTGAAAAAATGTGTTATGATGAGTATTATATAGGCTACTTATGAAGATAATAGTTTATAATTATTGGTTACTAATAACCCTTAAAAGTCCAATGGATATATTATTAATTATTGTTTAATGGCTATTTTTATCATAATTGCCCAACGACTATTTTACTTATAAATTTCCAACGGCTAGAAAATAAATAAGAATAAAAGTGTTTGGAACACACACCCACACAAACAATCCCCCACATGTTACAAACACAAAATAGGAAAGGCATGCAACTAAAGAAAGCATGCATCAATATGGTATCAGAAGGTTTTAACCATACATAGGATAAATAAGTAGGAACTAAAAGACAATGGTGGAGTTAAAACTCTTTTAACCAAGCTATTAGTAAACCAAACTTACCACTCACATTACTTTCTTTATCAAGGTTGTTCTTAAGCAGGTTGGCGCCTTATCCAAGCCATGCGCCACTAGGTTTTATAAGAGCTCTAGAGACCTATCCAAAAAATCTCATAAGAAGTGGCACAACTCCCACTCACACATAGGTGGCATCCATCAGGAGTGCGTGCAGAACACCCCGTCCCAACAAGTAAGGATTATGGATCTATTAAGAGCCTAAAGCTCAACCTCCAACAATCTGCAACTTAGGCTGTGTTTGGTTCATGTAAAATATTTTCCGAAAAATAAATATTTTCCGGAAATGCTATTTTCGGGAAAGGAAAATGTATTCAGGCTGTTTGGTTGCATTTCAAAAAATGCTTTGAAAAATATTTTCTGGTGTTTGGTTGTATTCTTGAAAATACTATAGAAAACACATTTTCTACATGTTGCTCACATTTTCTCAGCTTCCAAACAAATATATAATATCATTTCTCAGTCCACAAACACAAAAGAAACAAAACCCAAAGAAAAAAAAAATCATCAAATACGGTCAAAAGGCGAAGGTATGTAGGTCGGTGCTGTGCTGCGATCTTTGCTTAAGGCGAAGGCGTGTGGGTTCGAAGGCGAAGGTGATAGCGAAGGCGTTTGAGGCGACTGGGTTCGATCTTTACTTGATCAGCGCGGTGCTACGATCGATGAGACCGGTGCGATCTAGTGCGATTGACGCGGTGCTGCGATCAGCGACGAGACGATCTTGGCGAGACAATCTCGGCAGGACGATCTCACCGGCACAATCTCGAAGGCGCAACCTCACCTGCGCGTCTAGGGGTTGAGGCGCGATCTCCACTCCCTTTTCTTGCTCTTTTTCTCTCTCTCTCTTTGGGTGTCTGTGATCCGGAAATGATTTGAAGTGAAAATATGAATGGAAATGATTTTACAGGTGTTTTACGTTATTTTATGGTCAAAGAGGAAAAGTATTTCAATTGACTGAATTTACTGGTTCAACCAAACACTCAATTTTTACGGAAAAGCATTTCCAGAAGTAATTTGAAGCCAAAACAAACACAACCTTAATCGGTGGCATCCATCAGGAGTGCATGCAGATACACCCCATCCCAACAAGTAGGGATATGGATCCATTAAGAGCCTAAGCTCATTCTCACCAAATTCTGCAACTTAGCACTGTCTCATACCATAGGGATGGACTCATCACTAATCTCCTTACTGAGATAGCGGAAAACACATAACAAATGACAGTGCCCATGGACCACTAATGGCCTCTACCCATTTAACCCCTTATATGGAATCACCCATTATAAAGGTTGGGCATAAGTCATAGTTTCACAACTTAGGTATCAGTCCAATCGCCCTAGATGTCTCACTCACTAGCCTTCTTGCTAGTAGTTTGGTCAAAGAATTGGCCAAGTTCCTTTCTAACCTCAAAAAGTCCAAGGACATAACACTATTACCAATAAGCTACCTCACAATATTGTGCCACAATCAGATATGTCGACTTTTCCCATTATAAATTTTATTCTTAGTACATGCTTTGGTAGCTTGGCAATCACAATGAATACAAACAAAAGCAATAGAGTTAGTAAAAAGAGATATCTCAATTAATAAACTCCTAAGCCATTCGGCTTTGGACCCAGCCTTCTCTAAGGCCACTAACTTTGCTTCCATGGTGGATCTCGCTATGCAAGTCTGCTTGGTTGACTCCCAAGAGACAGTCCCTCTAGCTAGTGTAAACATATATCCACTAGTGGGCTTCACCTCATTTGTATCAGAGATCCAGTTAGCATCATAATATCCTTCTAAAATAGTAGGATAGCCACAATATGAAAAATCAAAATCAAAAGTCCCCTTTAAATATCTCAATAATTTAGATATTGCATCCCAATGCTCAATACTAGGATTATGAGTGTATCTATTCAATCTACCAACAGCCTATGCAATATCAGGACGGGTACAATTTGTCAAAAACATTAAACTACCAATAATTTATGCATATTTATCTTGTGAAACACTATCACCACGATTTTTAACCAGGCGCACCTTTAAGTCATATAGAGTAGACATAGGTGACATATCAAAATGTTCAAATTTTTAAGAATTTTCTCCACATAATGAGATTGTGATAGTATAATGCAATCATTGTCCCTAAGGATCTTAATGCCCTAAATAACATTTTCCTCAACCAAAATTTTCATATCAAATTTAGAGGCAAGAAAAAATTTAGTATCATGTACAACATTATGGCTAGTTCCAAATATAAGTAAGTCATCAATATATAAACAAATAATGACACCTTCATTATTTTTTAACTTATTATATGACCGTAAGTCACAAATCCATGTGTAAGCATCATATATCAAAATTTCCATGTCATTGTATAGGTGCTTGTTTTAATCCATACAAAGATTTAACCAATTTACAAACTTTACATTATTGTCCAAGGACAACACAACCCTTAGATTGCTCCATATAGTTTTTTTTTTTTTTTTTCCCCTTCTTCTTCTTCTTCTTCTAATTCACCTATTAGAAAAATAGTTTTAACATCCATATGATGTATAATAGGTTTGTAGATAGATACAATGACAAACAACATTCTTATAGATGCAATTCTAATAATCAAAGAATAAGTATAAAATAATCAACACGATATTTTTGCTTATAGCCTTTAGCTACCAAGCATGCCTTATACTTATCTATGATCCCATTCAGTTATAAGTTTCTTTTAAAAACTCATTTGCAACCATACAAATTTTGTTTTAAACACCCACTTGCAACCAATAGGTTTAACCTTAAGTGGAAGCTCAACCCATTCCAAGTGTGATTAGACATAATCTAATAATTTGTTAAAAACTTCCAACAATAATGGTACATCAAAAAATTTAATTGCATCATAATAACTTTCGTATTCATCTTCAACAATATAGGTAAGAAAATTGTTACCGTGACTCTTTTTCTCCCTAGTTCACTTACTTTCTCTCAATTCTTGCACATCACAATAAGATCATTAGAAATATCAATAGGTTCATGAAACATATTTTCCTTATTTTTTAAAGGAAACTCATACTTAAAGAAAGTATTTTTAAGATTTAACAATAGGATTAAATTCTAAATACATCACTATTGATAAAAATAATTCTATATCATGAACTATAACAAACATAACCAATAAACACACAATCACATATTTAAGAATCAAGTTTCCTCCTTTTAGGTTCATGTAGCATGACCTTAGGCAAGTATCTCCACACTTTGAGGTATTCTCCTTTTAGATTTGTGTAACATCTTAGCCAACCACCCCCACAATTCGAGGTATATCAAGTTAGACTTATGCCATTCTCAACTTCATTTTTTATATTTTATAAAAATTTCAATACCTCATCTTCGGTTCCTAATACACAAAGTTAAATAAATATATAATAGTCATCAACAAAGATTACATAAAATCTTTTACCATCTCTAGTTACTGTGTGTTTTAAATCATCCAAATTATTATGTACCAAATAAAGGGGTTTGGTTCCTCTTGTTATGGGTTTGCAAGGTCTTTTTGTTTCAAATTCATAAAAACCTATCCACCATCTCAAAACAACACATATAGCCAATAAAAATATGTATATGTGTGTGTGTGTGTGTGTGTGTGTGTGTGTGTGTATTTAATATCACTCTTGCACTTGGTGGATAAAATGAATATTTATTCCCACTAAATCTTATCCACTAGCCCAAAATACTAGTTGGATCAATTTTTTTTTAATATATATTTTCCATAATTTCTAATTTCATATATTTGTGTCAAGAGCAGAGCCGGCTCAATAGTAGATGCAACTAATGCAATCGCCTAAGGCCCCCAAATAAAAGAAGGCCCCACTTGTAAAAAAAAAATTATATATATATATATATAATTTACGGATTTATTAAGCAGACGAGAAAAGTTTAAAACCGACGGTTTAGAGAAACTGACGGTACACTAAAAGGCCCACAATCCTGATTTCATGCTTTCAAATCGAGACACACGAGTTAAACAAGCCAAGGAAAAGTAACTACATACCAATAATCAGAAGCGACGGCGTTATAAATAAATCGAAGCCCAAAAAGGCATTTAAAAAGCTGTCAAAATATTACATATTGGGGCCCAAGGGGCACTTAATAAAACTGTTTGCTACATAAATTAAAAAAAAAAAAATGAAAATGAAGCTACAAAAATGAAAAACCGTCACTTAAAAAATTTATTACACAGCAGAAGGGTCTTCTTCGTCAAGTAGCACCACAGGAGGAGTCGCAGCAGCTGTTGGAGGGTTCGCAGCAGGTTGGGCCAGGACAACTCCACTACCTCCATGAGGGGGAGAATCAACCAAGTCGTTAGCGCCAGCAGTGACGGCATCAGTAGCAGGCGTCATGGGCTGAGCGTCGTCCAGGGTAATCCCAGATAGGTCCAGTTCAGGAAAAGCTGACGCAACCTGTTTGAGACAATCATCGAATCCCGTGCCATAATAGGCACCACAAGAATCGATGAAGGAGTCTGACGCTTTAAATTTCTCAACAGCGTCAGCCCCTGCCGTCTCCAACTGACCACGAAGGGTCGTCAGCTCTCCCTCTAGCTCGCCCTTCTGACGGCTCGCCACTTCCAGCTTCTCCTTTACCTCTTTCAGCTCGAGGTTAAGTGTGCGCACCGCCTCCTTATATTGAGCCTGCTGGTCTCGCATGTTGGCGTTATGCTTGTTAACGCGAGTGATGACCCCCTCCTTGGCCACACACCGGTCCTGCAGCGCTTTCACATGAACCAAGGCCTAGAAAAAGATACAACCGTCAGTTATCAAGAAAGGAAAAGATTAAGCACGTCAGTCCAAAAAAGAAAAAAGAAAAAGAAAAAGAAGAAGCTGACGGTTTACCCGCGAGAGATCGAACAAAGCTGAAGACCCTAGTTCCTCTGTCCCCAGCTGAGCACAAGGATCTATGTCCATCGGCCTTATGAGGGCTTCAATGGTCTCGACGACAAAATCCTTATGCGTCAGTAGGCTGTGGGGTCCCTGCAGGACGGGACCAGAAGAGGTCATAACACCTTTCCCTGCTCCAAAACTTGACTTGGGAGGCGACTTCCCAGGAGTGACGTTTGGCTTTTTTGACGGACGAATGACTACCCCGTCAGTTTTTCTCTTCTGAGAACCCTTAGCGACGGTTTGGGGGGCAGACGTAGACGTCGCCTCCCCCTTTGCTTTCCTTTCCTCCTTCTGGCGAGCAGCGGCAGCCCTGATCCGTTCCTTAGCTACGTCCATTTCTGCAAAAAATGCATAAGGGAAGTTGACGACTAGAAATACAAAAAGTGATGTAACGAATAGGTCAAGGAACTTACGATGACGGGAAAACTCTTCCAATCTGCGGGCTTCAGGCGTCGGTTCGGGACCCCCGTAGTACGTATAAAGAGTGTCGAGGGTAATCAAGTCCCGGCACGATCGCTCTTCTATAGGTATCGCCAAAAGCCGACAGATAAAATCTTCCTGCTCGTCGGTTATTGATGGACGAGTGAAAGCTGAAAAAGAATAAATTGGCTACGTTAGTACCTTTTCAAAAATAAACTGAAATAAGTAGCAAACTGACGAGGAAAACAGTTGACGGTTAAAACCTGACTCCCTAGCGAACCCCCAAGTGTTGTCAAAACAACCAAAGGGTATCATTTCCCATTCTTCCTGACGGCACACCCAGTCCGTCCCTTCCACAAAAAAGAACCTACTCTTCCAGGCTCTATTGGAATCTGGCATCTCAGACACCAGCCTCAACTCCTTTTCCCTGACGGCAAAATGATACATCCCATTTGAAGAAGAATGGTGCCGGGGTCTGTAGCAGTAGAAAAATTCATCCAAGGAAAGCTGACGGTGGCCTCCACTTAGACTACCCCACAGTACCTCAGCACTAATAAAGATTCTCCACGAGTTTGGAGCAATCTGACTGACGGATATACCAAGGAAATCAGCCAGCTGACGGTGTAAAGCCGTCAGAGGCAGTCTCAACCCGGCGGCAAACATGGCATCATACATACCAACATTTGCAGTTCTTCCCGTATAACACTTCTCACCCTCCCTAGGCAGACGGATAGGAATATGGTCGGGGATTTGGAAACGGATGCGTAATTCGTTAAAAATTTTAAGTGTCATCTTTGGAAGGAACTTATTCACAGCCCAGTCCTTGGGAAGGATGAAGGGACGACTGCCTCCAGGACTTCCAGAAGCCCCTTCATAAGACTCCTCGTCACCTTCATCCCCGTCACTATTTCCCTCTCCTACCCCAACTTCACCCTCCTCGCCTACTCCTTCCTCCTGGCCGCCGTTTCCCTGACTTCCTACTTCCTCGACGGGGATATGGGCTGACGTCTCCCTCTCTGATGACCAAGAGGAACTCTCAGACTCACTACCTGAGCCTGAACCAAACACTTCGTCGTAGCCCGCTCCTTCGTGGACCGACGACTGGTCACTCGACGCGTCACTCGACATCTACCTACAAGTGACGAGTGTAAATTAAGCACCTAGGATGACGACCTCACTTTAAAGAAAATAATTGAAAAAGTGCAAGGAAAGGAAACTTACAATTTTTCCAAGAGTGACGGTTGGAGAAGTGACGACAGAAATATTGGCAGTGCTGACGGAATGTAGGCGACGGATGTGCTCTCCAGGAATCAGTGAAAGTGAAATAGTGAAAATAGGGAGAGGTGGGCCATACATATATATAAGGAAAATGCATGGAAGACGAAGCGACGCCCTCATCCAGACGCGGAGTCAACCCGAGGACGCCACGTGTCCTAGCATTTAACACTGGCATGTCAGCTTTTAATTATTCTCTCCCCTGGCCAGAGCAGCAGGTAATGATGAATGAAAACTCCATAACCCGTCAGTTAGAGCTGACGGAGATATGGAGTAGGGGGCAACTGATAAGGAAGAATCATAGCAAGTACCAGGGGCTTAACCCGTCAGCTTTCTCCTCAGGCTGACTGTCCAGCCACGACGGACGTTAAGGACTAATACGCTAACGAAAAAAGACACGCTGACAGCAAGGAAAATTCTAGAAAGGCTTAAGGGCTAATTATGTTCAGAAATACTGACGTCCCTTTATCAACGTAGGGAACGAGACAAGCCTACGGGTAGGAGGCCGACGGTTCGAATAAAACCTTTACTTGGCCACCACGCTCAATGATAGATTCCTATAAGGAAATGACTCCGCAATCTACGCTCATAAGGATTCCTATATGGAAAAGACTTCTGCTCTAAGAAAGAAAGGTCAACCCCCTACTACTATAAAAGCCCCAATACCCTTACAAATCGAGGTACGCATAATTAACCCCTCTCTAGCACTCTAGAGTTGAAAGAAGTTCTAACTTGACCTTCGGAGGGTATTTGGCCGGCACCACACCGGTGCTCTCTGTTAGGTCCTCTTTTCTTTGTGCAGGTGTCGCTTCAAGGGTACGAACATTGTGCAACTCACTGTTGATATTTTCGGCATCATCAGATTTAGAAATGAGATTATTGAAAAATAAAACAATTGATAAAAATTTCCAAGAACAAGTTAACAAAGAGAAAGATCATTGGAAAAAAGTGTTGTTAAGAATTATTGCTGTAGTAAAAAATCTTGGAAAAAATAATTTGGCCTTTCGAGGAAAAAACGAAAAGATCTATCAAGAAAATAATGGAAATTTTTTAAGTCTAATTGAAATGATTGCAGAATTTGATCCAGTAATGCAAGAACATGTTCGACGTATTCAACATGGTGCAATTCATAATCATTATCTTGGACATAATCTACAAAATGAATTGATACAACTGTTAGCAAATGAAATTAAAGGTAAAATTATTAAAAAGATTAAGGAAGCAAAATATTTTTCAATTATACTTGATTGTACTCCCAATGTAAGTCATCAAGAACAAATGACTCTAGTACTACGATGTGTAGATATTTCAACTAGTCCAATAAAAATAGATGAGCATTTTGTAGAATTTTTAGAAGTAGATGATACTTCTGGAAAAGGTCTTTTTAATGAAATTATAAGTGTAATAAAAAGTCTTGAACTTAATATTAATGATGTACGTGGACAAGGATATGACAATCAGTCTAATATGAAAGGAAAAAAACAAGGGGTACAAAAAAGAATAATTGATATAAATCCTAGAGCATTTTACATGCCATGTGGCTGTCATAATCTTAACCTTGTGCTATGCGATGTGGCAAATTCTTGTCCTAAAGCTATATCTTTTTTTGGAGTAGTACAACGTATATATACATTGTTTGCTTCTTCCACAAAGCGATGGAAAGTTTTACAAGATAATGTTTCAAGTTTAACTCTTAAACCATTGTCACAAACACGTTGGGAAAGTCGAATTGAAAGTGTAAAAGCAATAAAATTTCAAGCTTTAGAAATAAGAGATGCTTTGTTACAATTAGCAAAAACGAGTGAAGATCCTAAAACAAAAAGTGAAGCTAATTGTTTGGCAACATATGAGCTTGAAAGTTTTGAATTCTTGTTAGGAATGACTATTTGGTATGATATATTATTTGCCGTTAACTCTGTTAGTAAAAATTTACAATCAAAAGACATGCATATTGATGTTGCCATAGATCAACTAAAGGGTCTCATATCTTTTTTAAAAAAATATAGAGAAGATGGATTTACATCTGCTATGATTTCATCTAAAGAGATTGCTATCAAAATGGAAATAGAGCCTATATTTCATGAAAAAGTATAATTCGTAGAAAGAAACAATTTGATGAGAATGCCAATGATGAGATAACACAATCTGCTGAAGAATCTTTTAGAATTAATTATTTTTTATATATAGTAGATCAAGCTATTTCATCAATTGAAAGTAGGTTTGAACAATTTCAAATATATGAGGATATTTTTGGTTTTTTATTTAATTTTGAAAAACTAAAATCACTAAATGATAGTAGTTTGAAAAAATATTGTCTTAATCTTGAAAGTTTTCTCAAACATGATGTTTATTATGATATTGATGGCTTAGATTTATTTTCAGAACTAAAAATTTTAAAAGAAGTTGTGCAAATAGATGAAAATACTCAATTAATGTACTTAATTATTTAAAAGGACTAGATTCTTTTCCAAATGCATATATTGCTTATAGAATATTACTAACAATACCTGTTACGGTTGCATCTGCAGAAAGAAGTTTTTCAAAATTAAAATTAATAAAATCTTATTTAAGGTCTACTATGTCACAAGAAAGATTAAATGGATTAGCTATATTATCAATTGAAAAAGAAATGTTAGAAGAACTTAAATACAAAAACTTAATTAGTAATTTTGCATCTCAAAAGGCAAGAAAATTAGATTTTAAATTAAAAGAAATTCAATATATATATATATATATATTATTTGATTAATATTTAATTATAAAAAGGCCCCATTTAAAATTTTCGCCTAAGGCCCCAAAAGTTGTTGAGCCGGCCCTGGTCAAGAAACATAAAAATAATAGCTTTTGTACATAGAGCCAATAGCCTCTAGCTAATAGAAACCACTGTTAGGAACGTCCAAAATTTTACAAGAATAAGACACTTAATATTTTGTAAAATTTGACATCATTATACCACAATTGTATAATACAAACGTTTAATCATCCACAATTTCTTTTCACATGACCATAAATGATTACTTGAATACTTTAGCAAGGAAAATAAAATTTAATTAAATTATAGTATCATTGTATCTTCATAAAAATTATTGCTAACTTTTTTTTTTTTGAATTCCAAAAAACATTTCTCAAAACACATACGTTTTTGTTCAATCTCATGTTCCTCAGATTTCAATAAACATAAAACAATTTCACAAAATATAATACACATATAGTATCACATAATTGCAAATGCAATAAGTTGATATCCACATATCAAGACAACGTTACATAATATTATTCACATATTAATTTAGATTAGAGAATCAAAATCACATTTGGATGGACGCCATTTATTTTTTCTTCTAAAATATTAGTCCACCAAATTGTATAGATAAACCAAATAGCAAAATAAACTCCACAAAAGATATAAGTAATTATATCTAAGAATATAACTACTAGCATTTTTTCTTTATGAACATAATATCATATCACAATATTAAATTTCATGATCAATAACTTGTTTATCCATTTTAAAGCATGGAATCAACCTTTAAGATTGTTGGAAATATTTTAGTGAATAAACAAGTTTGATACAACAAACAATATCCCAAATAATTAGCAACAATGTAAATAAGCAATAATAATATAAATTTAAGCAAAATTAGGAACAATCTCACAGTGTTATAGAATCACACAAAAAGCGTTGTCCTTAAAGGTTGATTCATGCCACCCGAAGTAAAACTTGGTGCAATTGGTTCTCTTGGCCAAACAACCTCCTAGGATTAGACTATAGTGTCGACCTTTGTGATGTATGCACTTCCACTCACAAAAGGTTTAAAAACGACCTTCTATTGCCTTTACTTAAAAAAATATTCTTGTAGAAAAATATGTGGGAGACAACGATAGCAGAGTTGTGTATATCTAAAATATAGAGTAATAAAAATACCCTTTTGAAAAAATGTGTTATGATAAGTACTATATAGGCCACTTATGTAGATAATAGTCTATAGTTATTGGTTACTAATAACCCTTAAAAGCCCAACGGCTATATTATCAATTATTGTCTAATGGCTATTTTTCTCATAATTGCCCAACGGCTATTTTACTCATAAATTTTCAATAACTAGAAAATAAATAAGAATAAAAGTGTTTGAAACACACACCCGCACCAACAGACTATTCCATATAATAAAAATGTAATCAAATTATTAAATAGCTAAATCATAAGAATAACTATTATATTATAGTACCTATTACAATCTACCAAATGTACCCTTACCATCATGTCTTGCTAATCCTCAAAACATGTCTTGCTTTTCTTTCTAATCAAATGGGAAGTGTGGGTTTTACCTCGTCAAAAGAAGGAATTAATAAAAATTTAACTTGTCATTATATTTATCAAACTTTATCAGTCTCCTTTCCGTTGAATAATGAAAAGACCTTCAATCACTTCCACTTTAGTTTCATGATTTTCCTCCTTTTTGACTTTTTGTTCATTAAAGCTAATTCCATGTGTTTCACGACGTCTTGCACCCAAAAAAATAAATAAATAAGTAAATAAATTCCATGTTCTACCAAACTTTAATGAAAACATTAACACATATCTCTTAATTTTTATTTTTATTTTTCATTTCCCTTCCTTAAACCAAAAAAAAAAAAAATTGAAACTGATTGATGAAGCCGAAACTTGACCTTGTTAGTATGCTCCTCGTTAGTGTCAATGGACGATCTCTAGTACCTATGGTTAAGAAAAGAAAGGCAAGGGAGGACTTCACTGACATGAGGCCAGCTGGGAATACTCCGATGCTAAAGTCAGATTATGAGTTCTCAAAATAAGCTTCTCACAATTTTCCCTATATCTTTTTCCATGGCCTTTACCTGAGTTACATTTCCCTTTTTATAGTTTGCTTTGGGTTGGTGTAGTTATCTCTATTAATGTTGCTCTGTGTGTTTTTCTCCTAAGAGGAATGAGGCATTGATTGCCAATGATGACTCCATTTATGGAGTAACGGGTGGCCTTTGAGCCATTACTGCTCTCATAACTGATCTGGCGCAATCATTGCTCATTGGCTGCTCTACTGGCATTTATTTGCGCCTTCAATGAGTGCTGACCTGGCTAGCCTCAAAGGACGACGTATGACGTTGGGCTTTTACACTTGTTCTCATCCCCGACTTGGGGGTGGATAAGGTCATCTTTCTATACTTGTCAGGGATCTTATCTTATACTCGTTAGTTGCCCCCCATTCCTAGGTCGTCAAAAAGTTGGACGATCCCAGGACTATGATCGGTCATGACGTTTCGTATTTTTTTTATTCTTGAAACTCAGCTCTTGTTTTAAATGCGAAACGACTACTTTTTTAGAAGTGAACATGTATCATTCTTCAGTTCGTGGTTCGCGTGAAACTTCCTTGATTTTGGTGCACCTTAATTCTTAGTTTTCCTTTTAGGAAGAAAAATTGTTCCTCTCCCTCCGCTTTATTTGGTCTGAACTTCTGCACGCCTAAGAAATCTTTATATTTTCCTAGTAAGGTTTCTTTTCTTTATGCTTTAATGATTGGTTTTGATTTTCTTAGCCAAGAGTGCCCATCGGTCTCATTTTTCTTCTCTCAATTGGGAGTTTTCTTAGAATATTCCTTAGGTTGACGTCCTTAAGTAGGTTTGTTTATTCCTTGCTCCTCTATCCTTAGGACGGTTTTACTATTTCTTTATCCTTTAATCTGTGAATCTCTGATAAGACATCATTCAGAGATGGATACCATTCAATATAGGGTAGATGATGTTCGGTCTAGCGAACTGGAGACTGGGTTGTCTTCCAATGTGGATTCTTTGAGTAGAGTAATGGACACCGTTGCTTCAAAATTGTCCTCATCTTCTTCTTCTCGCCCCTTGCATGCTTTTTTTGAATCTTGTTCTTTGAAAAAGAGTCATTTAAGGGGTTTTAGGAAAGGGTTTCAGTTTCCCAATTGCCTCGCTTGGGTGAGAAAACCTGTGACATTGCTCACAGAGAGGTATGTTTCTATGAGGCTAACTTTCTGTGTGGCCTTCAATTCCCCGTCCACCCGTTTATCCTGCATCTCTTAAATGAACTTCAGATCACCCTGGTCAGCTCGTCCCCAATGCCTAGAGGACAATAATAAGCAGTATATCCATTTGAGTGTCTGCTTGTGATGGGAAGATGATCAGTTTAATGAGTTTCTGTTTTTGAATCATTTGAAGGCTTCTACCCATTATGGGTATTTTGAACTCCTGCCCTGGGATAGGAAATCTAGGATTGTTAGGGGTTTTCCCTCGTCTTTCCGTGATTGGAAATCACTATATTTTTTCATTTTTGGAACGGGTTCAAATATAGCAAGTATATTGAAAAAAGAGTATGTATGCATGGGAAATGCATGAACATGTGACATGCAAAAGAAATTGCATCATGGGCTAAACCCAATCCAATCCTACCAGCACACAATCAATTGCACACATCTAAAATGCATGATAATATTGTTATTATACTAATGTGATGCAATGCATGAGATTTTAAACTCATTTAAGAAAAAACCCATCCCAAAATTTCAACAAACACTCATCAATTATAAAAAACCTCAAAATTTTTCAAAAACCACAAAACCTAGGTTTCAAAACATGAAATGCATGTAAATGAAGGAGATTAGAAGCTTACTAAGTCAAGAAAAACTTGAGAAAGCTAGAAAAATTGCTTGGGTAGAGGTTTGGAGTGAATGAGAGAGGTTTGGGAGGTTTCGAGATTTTGAACGTCGATAGATGCAAGTGTCGAGAATGTGTCAAGGAACAAACCACCAGATGCAAGAATAGAAGCTCGATCAATCGACCTAGCTGTCGAGAAGCTATCGAGGGTCCAAAAGGAATCTCGATCGATCCACTAGGTGTCGAGAAGTTGTCGAGATTGTGATAAGAAAAAGCTTAAGAAGCTCGACAGATAGCCAGGTGTCGAGAAGGTATTGAGAAGCTGTCGAGCTGGTTTTTAAAAGCAGTTTTTCGAGAAGAGAAAAACACAGACATGAATGCAATCCAACATGCAACTCAACCAAAGATCCAATTAACATATGAAGCTCTCAAAATCATCTCTCAACAATAATTTTAAGTACATGGATCTCAAAAAAAACACACACACACACACACACACACACACACACACACACTAAACAGGTCTAACCAATTTTATATTTCAAAAACCAGTCAAGACAGTTTAGTGAGAATATATTAACACATGTAAACTTTGTGATGGCCAAATCACATTGTACTTGCATATGTATCAAAAGTAGCAAAGAATATTGCATGTTGTATGTGAAAAGCATCACAAGATTGTATAAGTGTATACATGTTATGACGATTTGAGATATGAGAAAATCACTTTCACTTACACACAATCATAACTATTTGATGGGGAATATCACCTTTGAGGTACATCCTATAACTCCCACATCTCCTAGAATACACACTTGCAATCATATTTAAAGTATTTTGATCTTTTTGCTTTTTATTTTTCTTTGCATAATTTTCTTTTTAATAAGCATATCATGCATGGGCATATAAGAGAGAGAAAAGAAATATCCAATGATATTTGACATTCCAATTTTGCTATGCTGAAGCACACAAATGTCATTGACATTGTACTTTTGTTATGCCAAAGCATATAGATGTCATTTATGATTGGTGGGCAACAATGGTGAGATGGTTATTTATATCTTTCTCTTAGGATTTTCTAGTCCTTCCCATCAAAAAGAGTGATACGAGTATTAAGTACAAGAGATTACTTAATCTTACTCATCACAAACACAAGCCACAAAGCTCACTTGCTTAGTTGTGTATAGAGATGCTCATCTAAACTACAAGAGATACAAAGTTTAGAAAATTTTGTTTCAATGGCCATCCAAGGTACACAAGTACCAATGTACACAAAACACACATTGTTTTTGTATTTTTCTGATTTTTCAATTTTTTTTATTTTTATATGGAAAAAAAAACGCAAAACTGAAAATAAACAAACAAAAAGATGTTAAGCAAAGCAAAGCAACAAAAACTAAACTGGCTCAAAATAAAAGCAAAACACACAAGTTATGAAAAAATAAAAACACGAAGAGAGAGAAGAAAGTGATAGAATCACTTGGAACCCTTTTCCTTCCACACCTTGGAAGAACCTTTCCTTTGATTAAGCCCTTGAACTAGCGGTGAAGAGGAAGAATTAAAACCGTTCAAGCTTGAAAGGAACATGAGTGCTTTTAGAAGTTCTCCAAGAGGAGCAAGAGAGGATTGAAGCTGATTCTGGCTTCTGGATGCTATCATGCTGTTGCTCTATTGAGTGGCTAACCACTTATAGCAATTTGGTCGAGTATGACCGGCAACTCCACAATAATGACAGAGATGCTGCTTCTTTTATTTAGGCTTTTGAGAGTTAGCCTTCTTAGCCCTAGCGTTTTTAGTATCTTTCTTATCCTGTTTAGGAGGTGCTCCTAAGATAGATTTACCATTTTCTAAGTTCTCACTAGTTAATTCATTTTTAACAACATTTTTCTCAATTTCAACATTATTAGCAAGAGGAACAAAAATAGTAGTACTAGTAGAAGCAATATTAAAGGAAGAAAGACCATACCCTAAACCTGTTCGATCTGAAGCAGATGTTTGAATGTTGAGTATCTCATCAAGCTTCGCACTTGAAGTCCTTTCCAATTGAGCTCTAACTTGAAACAGCTCTGCTTCAAGCTTCTTAATCTTCTCAGCCAAGAAATTTTTCTCAAACCTCAGTGCTCCAATAGTCTGATTAGCTTCATCAAACTTTGTGGAAAGCTCTTCACGATCAAGTTCCACATAACTGAGCTTCTTGGTGGCCAGCCTATAAAGTTTCTCATGTTTCTTCGACAACTTGTATAGTTTCTCATAGGCTGTATGGATATCATCTTAATCGTCCATTTTCTCAAACTTGGACTCCACTAATTCCTCTTCTTCATCCACATCTTCAACAATCCCTTTAGTAGGATTGACAATGGCAATGAAGGCATTCAAGATTCTGTCATCCTCATTGTCGGAATCATCCTAAGGCTCAGTGTCACTCAAAGTAGCAGCAAGTGCCTTGCTTTTCCCAATGCTCTTGAGATATGTAGGACACTCCTATTTCATGTGACCGAAGCCTTGACACCCAAAACACTTAGGTCCTGTGGGAACAGTATACTGACCACCATCCCTAGCATCCTTCTTCCCTTTATCTTAGCTCCTAAACTGAGAAGAACTAGATTGCCTACGGTTCTTGTCAAAGCCCTTCCCATTGACATTCTTCATGAATTTCTTGAATTGCCTAGTGATATATGATGTTATCTTAGAATCCTCATTATCTGAAGACTCATCAATGTCACTGCTCTTAGTCTTCAAAGCCATGCTGTTGTCTTTACCCGACTTGCCAATTCTTGTTAACCCTAGCTCATAGGTCTAAAATTTTCCAACCAGCTCAATCAAAGGAATCTTGTCAATATCCTCTGATTCCTCGATCGCCGTAATCTTGGCATGAAATATCTCGGGCAGAGATTTGAGCATTTTTCTCACAATCTTGGGTTTAGGAATGGTTTCTCCAAGATTGAAGGCTGAGTTCACTATGTCCTTAAGCTTGGCATAGAACTCATCAAACGACTCATTCTCCTTCATCTTTATTTCTTCAAAACTTGTAGTAAGCCTTTGAACCTTTGAATCCTTGACAGCTTTTGTTCCCTCATAGGATGTCTGGAGAATGGTCCATGCCTCCTTAACAATTTCAATAGAGGATATCTTCTCGAACTCCTCATTGGTGACCGCACTGAATAAAGCATTCAATGCCCTGCTGTTGAAGTTTGCCGCCTTGATCTTAGCTTCATCCCAATAGGTCGACGCTTCCTTTGGCTTGGTCTAGCCAATCTCTACTGCTTGCCACACTTTCTCATCTAAAGACTGCAAGAAAGCTCTCATGTGTACTTTCCAGTATGCATAGTTAGTGCCATCAAATAAAGGAGGTATAATCAAGGACTGTCCTTTATCCATGACAAACAGGGGTCAATAGATCAACACAACAAAGATTATCCCTAATCAGAGTGTGCCTGCTCTGATACCACTTGATAGGCCAAAAACATATTAACCCCTTGTGATGAATTAATTGATTAATTAGCCAAGTTTAATTAATTAATCAAATTAACATGTGTTGAGGGTCATTTTTGTAAAGCCAGCCCAACCCAGCGAAGCAGGCAATAAGAGTGGCAGGCATGGAATAAGATTGTTAGGCCCAAGTGGCAGAAAAGGTAGGACACAGGCCTATAACATGAATAAATGGGTCTTAAGGAAGTAAATGGGCCCAAAGGGCCCGGAAAGAGAGAAATGACACCCATGGGCAATGTATGTTATGAAAAAGCAAGAATGGGTCGTGGCAAGCCCAAGGCAATGTAAACAAAGAAAGTAGGGGATAATGGCAAGCCCATGAACTCCAAGGATGAGAATGAGGAAATTAGGCCGAGGAAGCCCAATTGAGTTAGTAAATGCCCATAGGATACAAAGTTAGTAAATGGACCAAGGAAGTCCAAAGGAAGTAAATGGGCCGGATAAGCCCAAGTGAAAAGAGAGGGACATTGGAGCCCACGAGCAAGAACACCAGTGGCCATATTAAGCCACTGGTGGAAAGAAAGGAACGGCAGGCCTGAAAAGAGGCTTAGCAAGAACAAATTGCCACGACAGGAAAGGCCAAATAACACGGTGGGAAAAGAATTGGGTTGAAAAGAACACAAGGCCCAGTACTCAGTAAAGCCCAGGCCCTATAGGGACAGGAAATCAGAGCAGCAACTCGCGGAAAGCCAAAAATGGACAGCAGGCAATGCAAGCAACGTCCCCAGCCCACGGCAAATGCATGAACAGCAGGCAGCCTTCAGACATAAACCACGCGCAAGGCCCAGACACCACTAGCCTGTACCCAGCCAATACAGGACATGGTAGGGTCATGGGTCAGAGGTAAGAGGGCATGGTTTGGAGGTGGGGAGAAGGGGGGGACCTGTTTTGGGATTCTTGCTCAAGCTCTTTTGGGGGATACGTCCTGCTGGGATGGCATACCACCCAAAAGAGGCAAGGCTGAGTGGGAACCAATAGGTGCATGCCATGAGGGATAGAGAGAGAAAGAAACATCACCGCGGCAGGACAAGGTGCCGCGGCGGAATAACAGACGAAACGTTGTCTGTGTCTGTGGTAGAAGGACTCATAGACAGAGCAGTAAGGGTCTGCAAGTGCGCCCAGACCAGACGAAAACGGTTAAAGGGTAGAATAGTAAAATCGGTCACGGCAGGCACTATAAAAGGACGCCTCTGCCGTGTGCAAAAACAACAAGCACTAGAACAATACAACAAAACTCAAAAAGAAAATACTCTGTAACTAACTTAGAAGAACAGAGGAGCATAACACTAAAAAATAACCATTGTGGAAATCACTAAGAAAAGACTAAGAAAAAAAAAAAAAAAAAAAAGCAAGTGATAATGGCATGCACCGATAGGCCCCTTCCCTTCTCTCCTTCTCGAATCCCTATTCTCTTCTATAATTATTTTAAGAATTGTCCATTCAGGTCTACCTCCCTCAAACCCATTAACTTCCGCGGCAGGAATCCCGTTTCCTTTCCTCGGAGGTTAATCGCGTTGAGAAGTGGCGCTCTTCCTCTTTGGCCTTACTCCTGCGGACCGAACTGAATTTATTTGCTGTCGTTTAAATCTTTATTGCCATTTATCCTTACCATTTATTTGTAAAAGATTGTTAATGTTACAGTTCGGTCATTTCTTATTAAAAGAACTATCTGGTCATTCCAAAATATGTGATTTTGTTTTATCAATTATATCTGCCTGCCGCAAGCCTTTTTCTCTAACATAGCTCTGCCTGCCGTAAGCTTTTCTCTAAAACAGCTTAGTCTGCGGCAAGCACTCTCCTGGCAGACGAGGCATAAGTTCGCGCACAAACCGGCCAAGTTAAGTTCCAATTGGCCCGGTCTCAACTCTTGTAACCCAGAACACTTGGGCCTATATTCACAAAGGGGCAGCCCAGCCCAACATAAAAAAAAGGCCCCCACATTAAAATGGCGACTCCGCTGGGGAGTTGAGAAATAGTTCAGGGATAAGAGCCCTCGCAAAACAATGCCTCCAAAGTCCAGAGCTATGCGCAACATGAGTGTTGTACCCTCACAAGCAGAGTCCAGGCCTACAACGCCTCGCCAACCACAGCCTAATCAGGCAGAAGGTGCTAACGAGATGGAGGCTGGACCCCATCCTCCTCCAAGAATCCCCGCAGACAATGCCAACACCTTTATTGATGTATTGCAGGCCTTACAGCACTCACAACAGCAAATGATGGAAGAAATTCGTCAACTAAAGACGGATAGGACAAAAGAAAAAGGAAGCCAGCATGATCCAGAACATGGGGCAGATGAGACACTAGTAGGTGTTGTCCCACAGAATCTGAATCAACGTTTTATTACTATGGCAGAAGTAGCAACTCTTCTAGAGCAAGAGAGAGCCAGAGGGCCAAAGGAGAGATTTTACGCACGTAGACCCCGATACCCACTAAAGGTGCTCAGTAAACCATACCCCGAGAGTTATGAACCGCGAGTATTCGCACAATATGACGGCAGAAAGGGAAGTGCTGTTGAGCACGTAAGCAAGTTCATTGATACACTTGGCCCTTATGCCGCAGACGAGGACTTGTGTCTTCGAGAGTTTTCTAAGTCATTGTGTGACCGGGCTTATACCTGGTACATTGGCTTGAAGCTAGGATCGATCCCAACATGGGATGATATATTGGATGTATTTTGTACCAAGTACTTTCACGGAGAAGAAACGGTGACGCTTGCAACATTGCAAGCGACTAAACAAAGAAATGGTGAAGACTTGATGGAGTACATTAAGAGATTTAGGGACATAGCACTCGACTGCTATGACCACTGTGAGGAAAGGACGCTGGTGGAGATGTGCATGACGAATATGATCAGGGAATACAGGGCAGTCCTTGAAAACCTTGAAATCTCCCAGTTCGCGCAGCTGTTACAAAAGGCAAGAAAAACTGCCCAGTCCGTAAAGCCAACCATGGACAAAAGAAATGCCCCACAAGCCATGGCGGTATCCACCAGTGAGCGGAGAAGGAAAATTGACGGGAAAGAATACGATACTCCCCCGCCAATACCATGCACCGTGAAGGAGCTAGATGTACTGCTAGACAAATGGATAACGGATGGCGTTTTCAAACCTAACCAGGTTGCTAGGGAGCCCACCGAGGAAGAAAGGAGGGACCCACGTTTTTGTCGTTTACACAACTATGTCCAACATGCCACCACAGAGTGTTGGGCACTTCGCAGACTAGTGCACTGCAGGATAAAGGAAGGAACTTTAGAATTGTCCCAACAGGAAGTCCAAAGAAACCCACTCCCGAACCATAAAGGGAAGGGTGTAGCAACAGTGGTAATTTGTGCTGACCTAGGAGAGGATGAAGAAGAAAACATGGCTTTGCCTGAGGCGGCCATTACCACTCTACAATAGAGTTCCAAGTTCAGAAATTTGTTTGATCAGCTGGGACTCTCAACAAAGGAAAGAAAGGTAGCCACAGAGGCCCTGGTGAGCATCGCCTCTAGTGCAGGAGTAGAATGCCTGTCAACAAAAATATCAGATAAAAGGGCTCTCTTGCAAGAGTCAACCGAAATCACCTTCAGTGATGATGATATGGAAGTGGGGTATCCAGACCACAGGAGACCTTTGTACTTGGCGGCATCCATAAATCAAATCCCCATAAAGAGAGCTTTAGTAGATACAGGTGCTTCAGTGAATCTCATTCCATTGAGCACTCTGTAGGCAGCAGGAATTTCAGAAAGGAAGATCCAAGGGTGTCCAATAGAAGTGACAAGATTCGGTGGGAGAGGAGAGTACACCGCAGGCCATATCCAGTTGTGGTTAAAAGTGGGACCCATAACTTCTCTAGCTCGGTTCCATGTGGTAAAAACGGAAGTATCATACCACGTGCTCTTGGGACGACCATGGTTACATAAACACAGATTAGTTCCATCCACCTACCACCAATGTGTGAAAGGATGGATGAATGGCAGGATGGTGCGCATAGCAGCGAATCACTCACCATTTGAGCAGGCAGAAGCTCACCTAGTAGAAACCATGTTCTACGATCAATGGGTGCCATCTGGGGAAAATTCAGTGTCAAGGCCACAAGGTACCTTCGTGCCTAAATGGAGAGACATCAGGACGATCCCGAGCCTGACCTAAGGGAGTTGCTGGCCAGAAAAAGGAAGAGGAAGGAAGCGTCAACCGCAGACTCAGAAGATACACCTCACTGCGTCAGGATCCGAAGTCCTAACGGCAGGATTGTGTATAAGTTATAAAGGGGTGCGAGGCCCATGAGTGAAATGCAAAAGGGCCCCACCCATGAACAGCAGCACGAGGACTTGGGGTGTTGCATGGTTCAATAGAAGCCAGAAGAAAAAAGTAGTGAAAAAGAGAATGAGAAAGTCGCGACAGAAAAAGAAGCATAGGTTGCGGCAGAAGAAGAAATGGAGGAGGTTGACTTAGGATCTGTTTCACAGGGACCAAGACCTATCTTAATTAGCGCAAACCTGACAGAGAGGGAAAAAATAGAGCTGATGTTGCTCTTGAAAGAATTCAAGGACGTCTTCGCATGGAAATACAATGAAATGTCGTGGTTAGACCTTGGGCTAGTTGCACACACGTTGAATGTAGACCCAGAGGCCAGACCAATAGCCCAGCCTACCAGGATATTCCACATGGAAATAGAAGGGCAAATAATCGAAGAAGTGCAGAAATTGTTTGCCGCAGGATTCATCAAACCTATCCAACACCCCCGATGGCTGTCCAACATCATGCCCGTGAAGAAGAAGAACGGCCAGATAAGGTGTTGTTTAGATTTCAGAAATCTCAACAAGGCCTGTCCAAAGGATGAGTTTCCTTTGCCAAACATGGACTTACTGATAGATTCTACGGCAAGCAGTGCCATGTTTTCGTTTATGGATGGTTTCAGTGGGTATAACCAAATTAGGATGGCTTTAAAAGATGCAGAGAAAACCGCTTTCAGAACACCCATAGGAAACTTTTATTACACTGTAATGCCCTTCGGGTTAAAAAATGCAGGTGCCACTTATCAGAGGGCAATGACGGCCATATTTCATGACATGATGCATCGTGAGCTGGAGGATTACGTAGACGACATAGTAGTAAAGTCAAGGAAAAGAGAAGAACACTTCCAAGTATTGAGAAGAGTATTCGAGAGGTGCAGAGCCTTCAAACTGAGAATGAACCCTCTCAAATGTGCATTCGGAGTGTCCTCTGGGAAGTTCCTAGGTTTCTTAGTTCATAGCAGGGGAATAGATGTGGACCCCGCCAAAGCCACGGCTATTGCGACCATGAAACCTCCAAGAACGGTAAAGGAGTTAAAGAGCTTCTTGGGGAAAGTCTCGTGCATCCGAAGATTTATCCCCGAGTTGGCATCAATCACCTCTGCTTTCACCAAGTTGCTCAGAAAAGGGCAGGATTTCGAGTGGGGGGAATTGTAGCAGGTAGCCTTCAAAAGACTACAGCGGATCATGATGAACCTCCCCATGATGCAGGCCCCAATTCACAAGAAGCCACTGTTGCTCTACTTGGCTAACAATTCGTATGCCATTGGTGCGTTGATTGCCCAAGAGGACGGAGATGGTACTGAGCAGCCAGTATATTATATCAGTCGTGCCTTGAAGGATGCAGAAACTCGTTACCCGAGGGCAGAGAGGGCATGCTTAGCCATAGTATATGCTTCACAGAGGTTGGGCCATTATTTCTTGGCCTACGAAGTATGGCTGATGACCAAGTCCCATGCCATCAAAGCTTTGCTGTAGCAGCCAATCCTCTCTGGCAGGATATCCCAATGGTTGCTACAATTGTCACAATATGATTTAAGAATGGGGCCCAGGGCTGTAAAAAGCCAGGCCATAGCAGACTTATTGGCGCAATTTCCAGGTGAGGAAGACTTCCCACTAGATGATGAGGTTCTAGGGGAGGTAGCCATGGCAGAGAAAGTTGGAGAGCAATGGGTGATGAAATTCAATGGGTCTTCTACTGCCCAATTTGGAGGGGTGGGGGTAGTTTTGTACCACGAAGAAGAAAAGACAGTGGCACTGTCGTTCAAACTAGAATTCCCCTGTTCAAACAACACCACAGAATACGAGGCCTACCTAACCGGGCTGGCCACGGCTCGAGAAATGCGAATCAAACACTTAAGGGTATTAGGCGATTCGAATTTGGTGGTCTGCCAGGCCAACGGGAGCTTCTCCTTGAAAGAGCCTAGCCTAGCCCCGTACAAAGCAATGGCCCAGAAAATGGAGGAAAAATTCTCAACTTTTGAAATAGAGCATGCTCCCAGGAATGAAAATCGATTTGCGGACGCGTTAGCCGCGCTAGGCTCTTAGATAATGTTCGAAGGAGATGGTACTAGGGTAGAGGTTAGCAAAAGGAGAAAATCGATAATTGACACGTTGAGGGAAAAATTCCAAGACAAACGGTGCGATAAAGACTGGCGGATTCCCATAAAGAAAGCCTTGATGAATGAGGATGATGCCGCAGGACTGAAAGTGCTAAAAGACTACGCGATAGTAAAAGGGGTAGTGTACCGCAGGATGCCGGGTGGGGTCTTGGCCAGATGTGTGAGACCAGAGGAGGCCTAGAGAAAGTTGAAAGAAGTACACGACAAGACTTGCAGATCCTGCGGAGAGGTCAGCCTTTACCGCAGACTCCAAAGGGTAGGCTTTTATTGGCCAAACATGGGCAAAGATGCAGGTCAAGCCCAAACTCAGTGTGGGGCTTGCCAACTTGCGACAGACAGAGAAGAAAGTTATGTTGTGTCTACCTGCAGAGACTGGAGAAGCCCCTTTATCCAATACCTGACAAAAGGCATGCTGCCGCAGAAGCACAGTGAGAAATATAAACTCAAGAGGTTGGCAACACGCTACTTCACGCACAATATGGTCCTCTTTAAGAAAGGGTATGATGGGGACCCCTTAAGGTGCCTGGGTCCTGAAGAAGCAGAAAAAATGGTGAAAGAAGTGCACTCAAGAGAATACGGGGAACACCAGGGGAAGAAAAGGCTTTACAGGTGCCCGCTGCAAATGGGCTACTACTGGCCTGCCATGAAGAAGGATACGGCAGAATTTGTAAAGAAATGCCACAGTTGCCAAGTGCAAGCCAACTTAATTCACACTCATCCGCAGAATTTGCACAGCATGGTAACCCCATGGCCCTTCCACACTTGGGGGTTTGATTTAGTAGGACCGGTTAACCCACCATCACGAGGATATATATGGATATTGGTGGCTACAGAGTATTTTACTAAATGGGTAGAGGCAGTACCGCTTCGCAAAGCCACCGGAGGAGCGGTGGCAAACTTTATTAAAGAAAACATAATCGTGAGGTTTGGGGTACCCCACAGAATCATCAGTGACAATGGCACGCCTTTTGTCAACAGTGAAGTAAGGAAGATGTTAGAATTCTACCAAGTTAAGAATCACCGATCAACACCTTACTATCCTCAAGGGAATGGGCAAGCGGAGGCAACGAACAAAACTCTTATAAAAATTATAGGTAAGATAAGTTAGGAGTATACGGGAGGATGGGCGATGCACCTGCCAGACGCCCTTTGGGCTTACAGAAATTCGCCTAAGTCAGCCACAGGTTTTTCGCCTTTTTCTTTGGTCTATGGGACCGAAGTGGTGAGCCCAGCGGAGATAATGACCCCATCCCTAAGGTTCATGAAGATGCAAAAGAAAGGAAAAGAAGGAGAAGTCTTTGTAGCAGAAAAGTGTGAAGACCTAGAGGGACTTGACGAAAAAAGAGAACATGCCCAAGAACGCAGCCGTAGATACAGGCAAAAGATGACTGAAGCTTACGACAAGATGACTAGAGAAAGAGTGTTTGCGGAAGGACAGCTTGTTCTAAAAGTGGCAGACTATGTTAAAAGAGGCTTGGCAAGACCGTCCAAATTTGCACCAAAGTGGGAAGGACCCCTTATGATAAGGGAAGCACACCCAAGTGGGTACTACCATTTGACTCAAATGGATGGCAAAGACTTAATGGATCCCATCAACGGGAAATGGTTGAAGCAATATCATGCCTGAGGAGAAAACTTATATGATTGTCTCTTTTCCTTCCTTTGTTTTGTTTAAAAGAAAGACAAAACCTTTATGTTTCTTTTTTCCTTACCATTTTCCAAGTGACTGTGTCACAACATGAAATTGTAACTTGCTTTAGGCGAGATATAGTGAAAAGCACCAAGTATTATTATCATATGTCATAGCAAAACATAAAGTATAGCATCACAAAGTTAAGTTACAAACCCAAGTCATGGCAAACCAGCCAAATAAGTACTACAACAACACATAACGTACTAAAAAGAGTCATAAGGAAAAGGGAACGACAAAACAAGGGAGAAACTGCATCAACGGAAATCGGAAATAAGAGACTGATCTCCAAAACGATCGAACCCACCAACACTGGAAAGAAGACGCTCGCGATGGTCCTCCAAGTCTGCCACCTCCTTTCTCAGGATCTCAAGACACGAGTCAATAGCATCAACAATAGGTCGGACTCTCCTCATGAAAACAGCATGGGCAATCTCCCGGAGGTAATCCAAAATAAACTCCACAGCAAAACCTATGTTGATAAGCTCCTGCACCGCAGCCCTCCACTGCAGGATCCTCTCGGTAGAAACGGTGTCAACAAAGCTATGCTCTATGTCATTCAACACACTCCCTAACATCTTCAGAAAATGCTCTCTAACAGATCGGCCAAGTCGAAAGCCCTGCATAAAGTCACCGTGGTTGTTATAGATCGTCTCCAAATGAGCAACACAGTCCTCAGGGACTCTAAAGCCATGAAAGTCCACGTAAGGAGGCCCGGAGCCCCAAAAAGCTGCAGGATCAAGATCATTAACTTTAGGCTGGTCAAAACGAGTAAAAAAGGCAACAGCCTCGCTCACAGGATCTGGAAGGGTAGCAAAACTGCTACCCGCTTCAAACGGAGGTGGGGCTATAGGAAAAGGTCCTGCCAAGGGAAGTATAAGGCATGAGATGAAAGAAAACTGAAAGAGAAAACAGGGAGGAAACAAACCCAAGGAGAGCAAACGAGAATAAACAACGGGGAAAGAAAACTTACCAGAACTGGCAACACTGGGGGCTGCAGGAAGAACTGAAGCAGGCATTAAAGGAATGGCAGAAACCGATGCTGTAAATATAGCAGAAGCTAGCGCAAAAAATACAACAGGAATGGGTACTGTGGGCACAGCAGGAGTGGCTACAACAGGCACACTTACACTTGGTGCAATGCTTAGCCCTTCAAAAGTCTCTGTAAACAGAGAAATAGACAAGCAAATAAAAAAGGAAAGGAATAAAACTTAACGGAGAAAGAAGAAAAAAGTTAAGGAAGAAAGCACATACCCATTGCCTAGGGTGGAACACTATCCTCTTCCTCAGATTCAGAAATCCTCCTCCCCAAGACAGGCCCATCCTCAGGATCCTCAAAGATCTCCTCAGACCCCTCGGAGGACAATTCAGCACGAGACCCACGTGTGGCAGAAACGGGAATAGAAGAGGGAGTAACTACTAAGGAAGAAACGCCCTGCACTGCCTGAGAGAGAGCAGCAAAAGGGTCACCAGTAGAAATGATGAGAGGTGTAGCATGAGTAACCTCGACCTCAGCAACAACAGGAGGGGTGGTTCCCCTTTGAACAAAAGATGTCATGGCAGGAGTAAGGGTGACCTCACTAACCTCCCTAATATGAGTACCCTCATCCGTGGGTACCGGTCCAGTAGGGGAGGTAATGGCTGCAGAAGGAGCAGGTGCTGCAAATTCGACCCCACCAAAAGTGCCCTCTGTAGGAATGCCCATAGGGGCAGAAAGCTCCTCGACTGTAGGGCGATATACGAAAAAAGGCTCAGGCTCATCCTAAAGGACAAAACAAAGAAAGGGTGTGGAGACCAAATTATTTTTCTGGGCGAATGAAGTAACCAAAAAACAAAACAAAAAAATGTAGCAAACTGGACACATGCAGGAGCAAGAAGAAATGTACCTCTGATTCAGGTTCCTCAAGCATAAGGGGACGGGCAGCTGACGTATCCTCCTTCTGCTTAGACTGTAAAAGCAAAAGGGATAAGAAAATGAGTCAAGGAAAAAGTCAGCCAGATTCAGAGTAGGTCAAAAAGAGGAAGAAGTATATACCTATACATGTACTTGGAAGACAAAGCAAGAAAAAGTGTTTAAAAACTTACTCTTCGCTGAGCAACAGATACAGGATGGGGAGATGTCTTCCTTTTGCTACCTCGTGTTCTGCTGGTGGGAGTAACACCTGCAAGAGGCTGAAGAGCAGCAGACTTGGACTTGCTGACAGATTTAAGCTTGGCAGGAACTTTCTTGGCCGACGCAGGAATGTTGACTACTTTAACCTTCTTTTCCCAACCTGAGGGGTAATCACCTATGTGCCAATACCATCCACTCTTCTCCTCGTCCCACTCGAAGATGGCAGATCGATTCTGTTTCCTGGCATAGGCTAACACTGACTTAGAAGGAAGGAGTAACCGAGGATTGGGGGAGATAACCATACTAAGTCCCTCAGGAGGTATAAGAGAGAAACCGCGACTATCAGCCAACTCTGCATCAAATGAGTTCATGACAAGCTGCCAATAGAGGTGCATAGCGGCGGTGCAAAGGCCTTCTCTCGAAGAACCAGCAACTGTGATTGCACTAAAACGCTATCTCCAAAAGTTGAAAGCAGTGTGCCGCAGAAAAGGCCTAGTCGAAGTAGGAGACTCTGCGAGGAAGGAGAGGTCATCAGGGATATCCTGGTCCAGGCCAAACTGTCTCCTTACTCAGTTGGCAGGGTAATGAACAAACCTGACACCCTCATCTGCCAAATAGGACAGCCATCTAGGATTAATGGCAGCCAAATATGTGATGCCCATCTCATCAAAGCCAGCCAGCGGGGTAATAGTACCAACGGTATCAACGAATCAGCACAAGTATAACCAGGACGCAACTGTCTATAAGCTCTCCAGGAAAAACCAACACCCTCATCAAAGGACTCAACGACAGAATAATCAATGGGCTTCAAATCAGACCAACGAAAAGTCAAAGGAAAATCGAGCTCAAACCTGCCACAAAAAATCAGTAATGGCCCGTGGACAAGATTGGTACTTCTCTTTAGCAAATTTGACAGGCCTACACTTCGCCAAATATGGAGCACAATGCTCAAACAACAACTGCTGCAGAATAGTGTTGTGTACAGAGGAAGCAACTATGTGGCAGGAACCAGCCTGACTCTCATCACTCCGCAGGATATCCAGTTGCACATATAAATGCCCCAAAAACATGGGGGCTAGCGGCAGACTCACCCCAACAGATATTTTAATGGCCAAATGAAAATACAACGACTTTATGGCATAATAGGGATGGGACCCAAAGACAAACTTAGAAAGCCAAAAAGCAATAAAGGCAACACGACAAGAAACAGCAGAAAACTTGGAAGAGGAACTAACCCAATAAGACAGCTTAGCGTTTCTGGCCATCCTCTTCTTCAACTCCGCTTCAATATCTTCTTCTTCTGGGGAAAGCTCAATAGCGGTAGGATCAGCATCCCCGAGAATAGGCAAAAGAAACTAATTGGCCATGTCCTCGAGAATGACCGTAACTTCACCACAAGAGAAGAAGAATGTATGAGTGGTGGAACACCATCAGGGAACTAAATGGCGAAGATTGTAGAGGTCTCAGAAGTTGGAAAGGCTTCGGGAAAGAACGACGGCCATTAGAACACCGGCCCGCTGAAGCAAACCCATGAAATGCATATCCGATAACTCACTGTCAACCCACTCTTTCCAACCCAAGGCGGTGCTAGACCCAAACTCAAAATGAATAGGCACAGGAAGGGCGACGCCTTGACGAATGACCAAATCGGAGATGGAGGAAGACACTAGAGCCCAAGAAACGTTGGGGTTTCGCCGGCAAAGAACGAGCCACACACGGCCCGGCGGCGGCGGTACATAATCCCAAGGAGCCTTAGGAAAGTGAGGACTAGGACGGTACCAAGGATCAATCAGAGGGGCGCACTCGCTGTTTGGGTCGCGCCGCTCTTCCTCCTCTTCGGAACGGTCTGAATCGAATCGCACGTCCTCCTCTTCTACTTCTTGTTCCACCAGAGGATCCACGGCGACGCTTTTCCCTTTACGGTGGGAAGAAGCTGGAGTTTTCACCGGTGCCATGGTGTAAGGATTTGAATGGAGCAAGGGAGAGATGGGTGTTCGAGAAGAAGATGATGATGAGGAAAGGAAAATATTTTGAAATAAAAGGAGTTTGTGTCTGCGTTGGGAAGGGATTCTTCTCTTAAATACCTGAGTTATTAAGGTCGGTGCGAAGAGAGGTGACAGGTTGGCCATTGAGAAAAGAACGAAATTAATGAGGCAGCAGTTATGTTTTAAAGCAACTACCATTTTGGAAAATTCGAAGAGTTATCACTGTTCACGGCAAGAAAAAAATATATCTATGCAGGAAGGAGTTTGTGGTTTCAAAAAGCCCGTGAAGGAAAAGAAAAAGTGAGAAAAGACAAAAAAAGTCCTTCATTCACATATGAACCACAAGAACGCTCCATATGTTCAGGGGGCTAAATGTTGAGGGTCATTTTTGTAAAGTCAGCCCAACCCAGCGAAGCAGGCAATAAGAGTGGCAGGCATGGAATAAGACTGTTAGGCCCAAGTGGCAGAAAAGGTAGGACACAGGCCCATAACATGAATAAATGGGTCTTGAGGAAGTAAATGGGCCCAAAGGGCCCGGAAAGAGAGAAATGACACCTATGGGCAATGATTGTTATGAAAAAGCAAGAATAGGCCGTGGCAGGCCCAAGGCAATGTAAACAAAGAAAGTAGGGGATAATGGCAAGCCCATAAACCCCAAGGATGAGAATGAGGAAATTAGGCCGAGGAAGCCCAATTGAGTTAGTAAATGCCCATGGGAGATTACCATTCTTGATGTATGTGATTATTGGATCCATCCAGCTTGCTCCTGACTGGATGTAGTTCATACCAAACCCCTCAATGCTCAGAAGATACTGCACCTCCATGTACAATCCAGGTCATCGTTCATTTGTATCTAACGATGCCAACCTAGCAACCTCATCCACTTCAGAGTTTTACTCCTGGGGTACCTAAGTAATCTTGAAATCATCAAAGTTAGAAATTAACTGATTGGACAACGCTAAGTACCTCTTCATCCTGTCCTTCTTGGAATCGTATTCATTGTTCATCTACCTTATCACGAGCTTTGAATCAGAGTTCAATTTCAAGTTTCTCTCACCTAGGGCTTTTGCAACCCTCAAGCTTGTGAAGACTGCTTCATACTCTGCTTCATTATTCGTTATTAGGAACTAAAGCTAGACTCCGTACCTAAGGACATCTTTTTCAAGAGAGAAGAGGATCACACCTACTCTGCCCAAGCCTAATGTTGATGAGCCATCTATATACACCATCTAGTAATCTGATTCTGGATCTTGATCTGCTACAGTAACTTCAGCAACAAAATCTGCCAGTGCTTGAGCTTTAATTGCTGTTCTAGGCCTGTAATTGACATCAAATTAGCTTAATTTTACCGCCCATTGGACCATTCTCCCTACTGCACCTGGCCTACTCATTGCCTTTCATAGCAGCTGGTCCGTCATGACTAATATTGTGTGTGCTTGGAAGTAGGGACAGATCTTTCTTGATGCAACAATCAAAGCGAATGCCAATTTTTCTATTCTTGGGTATTTTGCTTCTGCACCCTAGAAGGCCTAGCTTGTGTAGTAATCTGGTTTCTAAATTTGGAGCTCTTCACGGATCAATGCCAAGCTTACAGCCATCTGAGAGATAGCTAAATACAGGAACAAATCTTCTCCTTCGATAGACGGACTTAGTAGCGGGGGTTTGGACAAGTAATCCTTGAGTGCTTGGAAGGCTTCTTCACACTCATCTGTCCATTGGAAAGCCTGCTTTAATGTTTTGAAGAACGGGAGGCATTTATCCATAGCTTTGGAGACAAACCTGTTTAATGCTGCTATACACCCCATCAATCTTTGAACTTCCTTCACACTCCTTGTGGATGTCATATCTAATATGGCCTTGACTTTCTCGGGGTTAGCCTCTATGCCTTGTTGTGAGACCATGAAGCCTAAAAAATTGCCTGACGAGACCCCAAATACACACTTCGCCGAGTTTAGCCTCATTTGATACTTCCTCAATGCACCGAAAGCTTCTTTGAGGTCGTCCAAGTGTAATTCTGCTTTCTAGCTCTTCACGAGCATATCGTCCACATAGACCTCCATATTCTGTCTGATTTTTCTGCTAAACATCTGATTTACTAATCTCTGGTAAGTGGCCCCTGCGTTCTTCAGGCCAAATGGGATGACCCTGTAGCAGTATAACCCCTGGCTAGTAATAAAAGATGTTTTCTCCTAGTCCTCTTCATTCATGTGGATCTGGTTGTAACCCGAGAATGCATCCATGAAGGTCAACAACTCATGACCGGCTATTGAATCTACTAGTTGATCGATCCTGGGTAGCGAAAAGCTATCTTCTGGGCAAGCGCAGTTGAGATCTATGAAGTCCACGCACATGCGCCATTTTTCGTTAGACTTCTTCACCATGATGACATTGGCCAACCACTCTAGGCAATAGACTTCTCTAATGAATCTAGTAGTTAGAAGCTTCTCTACTTCTTCCACAGCAGCTTTGTTTCTTTCAGGAGCAAAAACTCGTCATTTCTACTGGATGGGTTTTCTTGTAGGATCGACGTTCAATCTGTGCTCTATCACTTTGTTGTCCATGCCTGGCATGTCTTCGTGAGTCCAGGTGAAGATATCCAAATTTTGCTTCAGGAATTCCATGGTCCTACCCTTCAAGTCTGAGTCGAGTCCTGCTCTTACCTTGTTACTTTGGTAGTGTCTCCTTCTACTAGGCTTACCTCTTCTAGCTCTTGTGTGGGTTTCTTTGATTCTTCTTCCACCATCCATGCATGGTTCTCTCTTGAGGCTAACACCGCTTGGTAACATTCTCTAGCCAAAAGTTGATCCCTGCATATTTGTCCTATCCTATTTGGGGTAGGGAACTTCACTTTTAGGCAATAAGTCGAGGTTATAGCTCTGAGCCAATTTAGCGTAGGTTGTCCTAAGATAACATTATAGGACGATGGGCAATCAATGATTAAAAAATCAACTTGTTTCGTTACCCGAGCTGGATGTGTACCAGTTGTAACTGACAATGTGATAATGCCTTTTGGATAAATTCGATCTCCACTAAAGCTGACCAACGAGTATTTGAAAGGTCTAAGCCTTTTTGGATCCAATCGCAACTGCTGGTAGGCCGTCATGTACATTATATCCACAAAACTTCTGTTACCAATTAACACCCTCCTTGTATTGAAACCTTCAATTTCTAATACAATAACAAGTGGATCATCATGAGGTTGCTTAATCCCATTTGCATCCTGTTCAGAGAATGTAATACCATCATTTTCTGATCACCGACACTTTAGGGACGGATAATTCATGTGACCACTGTTAATCTGCCTATAATAAGTCTTCTTTAAGGACTTGTATGACCCTCCTAAGATGGGTCCCCCTGTTATCGTTCGTATCTCACCCACGGCTTGCTTGGGATGATCACGACCATTATCCTTAACATCGTCAAGGGGTTTGTCTTCAGCCCTGGCTTGGGGGTGGTGGTCCCTCTTGATGAACTTTTGGAGCTAGATCAGTTCCTCTATTTGCTCTTTCAAATCGTGACATTCATTAGTGTAATGGTCGTGATCCTTATGAAAACGGCAGTATTTCTTCAAGTCACACTTCCTAGAAGACATGCTCAATGGTTTGGGCCATTTTAGCCCTGGTTCATCCTTAATCTACATCAAGATTTTGTCTGTGGGCATCACTAATAGGGTGAAGTTCATCTTCTCTTTCAGAGTGTCTGAACTGCTCTTACTGGTCTTAGTCTCTGAATACAAATCCTTACGATCTTTCTTCTTTCCATGAAAATCACTAGGTTCTTCCTTCTTCTGCTTTCCGGATAGCCTTTTCGCTGTAAAGGCGTCCTCTCCGTTCATATATTTCTGGGCTTTGAACAGGAGATCTGTCATGAAGGTTGGTGGCATCTTCCCTAATGAAAAGATGAGGTCAGAGTTGTTAAGCCTAGCCTAAAATATCATCATTATCACCTGGTCATCAGCTTCGTCAATCTCCAACACAGCCTTGTTGAAACGCTTTACATAATCTCTTAGGTTTTCCCCTGCCTGCTACCTTACTGTCAGCAAGTAAAAGGTTGGCCTCTTATGACGCTGTCCTCGAATGAAATGATGAACAAATGAGTCGCTGAGCTGTTTGAAATTCGATATGGAAGATGTTGGCAACTTACTAAACCAAACCCTAGCAACCCCTCTGAGGGTGGCAAGGAAAGATTTGCAGATAACTTTGTCCGATGTCTGTTAAAGGTTCAGGATGGTCTTGAAGGCCCCTATATGGTCAAGAGGATCTTTTGTGCCATCATAGAACTCCAACTGTGGCAAACGAAACTTCAGAGGCAAATGGCACTCCAAAACACTGGCTGTAAAAGGTGAATCTGTTCGTTTGAGCATGCCATCAAGGTTCATTGTCGTCTTCCCTTTCATTGCATTCTTTACTTCTTCCAGTTCCCTTCTTAAGCTCTTCATCATGTGATTGTTGTCATGCATGGCCTGCCTTGTATATTCAGTTGCATGTTTTCCATTACTGTTCTCAAGGTTGCTAGCCTCCTCGTCATGTTTGCTATGGCTGCGCCGATGATGCAACACGTTGCTACCCTCTGGGTGAGCTCGACGCTTCAACTCTTCATTCTGCTTCATTAGCTCTTGTACATTTGCTGTCAGAGCTTGGATCTGTTGAGCCATCATCATAGGATCTGGAGGTGGTACCAGTGTAGAATCCATCGAGTGATAGGAGCTTTATCGGTAGGAGCACGATGGTTTGAGAAGGGATCAACTCGTTTATCATTTCCCACAGACGACGCCAAACTAATGACGCCAAAACTTGACCTCATCAGTATGCTCCTCGTCAGTGTCAATGGACGATCTCTGGTACCTATAGTTAAGAAAAGAAAGGCAAGGGAGGACTTCACTAGCGGGAATACTCTGATGCTAAAGTCAGATTATGAGTTCTCAAAATAAGCTTCTCACAATTTTTTCTATATCTTTTTCCGTGGCCTTTACCTGAGTTCCATTTCCCTTTTTATAGTTTGCTTTGGGTTGGTGTAGTTATGTCTGTCAATGTTGCTCTAAGCATTTTTCTCCTGAGAGGAATAAGGCATTAATTGCCAATGATGATTCCATCTAAGGAGTAACGGGTGACCGTTAAGCCATTACTGCTCTCGTAACTGGTCCGACACAATCATTACTCATTGGCTATTCTGCTGGCAGTTATTTGCGCCTTCAATGAGTGCTAACCTGGCTAGCCTTATAGGACAACGTATGATGCTAGGCTTTTACACTTGTTCTCGTCCCCGACTTGGGGGTGGATAAGGTCATCTTTTTATCTGGACGATCTTATCTTATACTCGTCAAAAATCTTATCTTATACTTGTCATTGATAATGTATTACTAATTTACAATCAAAGCCTTGTATATAGAAGTAGAGTCAAAATACTATTACCACACAACCATAAAAAGTACAGCATAAAGTACAGTGAAATTCAATTAGTGATCACAACTCACAAGGCTTGGGGAATGATGAGAACATGATTTAATCGCTCCAGCCCCAAACTCAATATGGGCCACGGCAAATAAACTTGAGTTTAGAGACCTAAGCAGCAAAGCATCTTGGCAAATGGGATTAGTAAAAATGCCATAAATCTAGTCCTAAGATAACACTAACTAATTAAGTAGCAGACAACCTAGAAGAACATGATTACAAAATAAATGACTGCCAACTTTGACACTATGGATACAATGGAGAGTCGCCATCTAGTTTTTGCAATGATCTAGGAACTATATATATAGCATCTTCTCAAGGAAGGACCTTTTGATTTTACTACCAGAGATATGGGTTTGGAGTTAAGGTACGGTCTTAGGAAGGTGTTAGACACCCAAAATTGCCCAACCCTAAAGTTGGCTTCCCTTCATTGTGTCCTATGTCTTAACCCTATTAAAGGCATACTCAACACTACATCTATACTCACACACACACACACTAGCATATATCTAATCACACAACATGTCATCAATCATCCCTAACCATACATCTATCACAGCAATCAAACAAAGCCCATACATCTAATCATGACACATCATCACATCACAAACCCTAGCTTACATCTAACATGGCATTCCCTAACATACATCTAGCATACATCCAACATGGCATTTCCTATCATATTACATCATCTAAGGCAGCAACAAAACATGGCAGAGACACAAACATGAAAGATTCAAGCAAACATGTGATTAAGCGAAACTCATTAAACAAGCATGTTCAAATCCACTGTTAAGCAAAATCATATTCAAATATGCATGCTCATATGAATGCATGACTTACCTCACTCGCCTTACAGCAACTCAGCACCTATAGTATTATGCATGGACATGTGAATGTGTGTTCATAGCATTTAACAAAAAAATGAAAGCAAACCCTAATCTAAGCATGTCAAAAGCAAATAAACAACCAAACATGTGATACAAAAACTCAAGCTATATACAAATACATGAAGGATCAAAGCAGGGGTATAACATGTGGAATAAACAAAGAAAAACATAAATTAGGGTTTCTTGACAACAAGTTGCGTACACATACAGAAGCCTATGTAAGCAAGCCAAATACTTGCATGCGCAGGATTTGACCCGCGTACGTGTGCAGGGTTGTTCAAAAACCCTAACCCAGAAACAACAAACACAGAAACAGGGCAGAACTTAAAACTATAAATCTAACACCCGAACATGCTTTAAAATAGAAACAAGACTAAGCCTAGGCTAAACGAACATGTTATAATATAAATAACACAAAAAACAAGATTAAAACACAAATTAAAGACAAAAAAGAAAGAAAAGTTTGAAATATATACCTAAAAGCAAAAAGCTCATAGGCTTGATTTTTGACCATTCCCCTTAGTCAAATCTATTCACAAATCAATAAACTTGTGATTAATAATCTTAAAAATCAAAGATCAAGGCCAGAAAAGACCCTAATTAAATAAAATTGATTTAAGAATGTTTTGTGAAAACTCCCTTTTTGATTCACTATTTCTAGTGAATCTTAGTGTTTTCCTGTGGGATTTCTATGTTTTGAAATGGTATCATGTATGGCTATTTATATTGTGAAAATGGCGGTTTGGAATGGCTCCTAGATAATGTGGGATTCATTCCAAACCTCAACATTAATGTAGAAAACTTGTCTTTCTTATGCTTCTAAAACCCAACCTACGTGCGTAGGCTCATGTTTGCGTGTGTAGGCTCATGCCTGCGTACATAGGGTTTAAGGCTTCTATGCATGGTTCATACTTGCATACGCAAGCCTAGGGTTTCTTTCGGCCTTTATTTTCCAAAAATAGAATTTTTGTTCATTAAAAAGTTATATTTTCCATTTTAACATCTCTTAAGTCAATTGGTAGTTTGATTGGGCCCTAAACCAACCTTACATCTTAGAATTTAGGCATCATTAGAGAACGGGGGCCTGAGCATGTTTAGTCCACTCATAGAAGTCATCATTGGCAATGTAAGTTATTGTGTGATTGTCGCAATTATTTGGAGAAAAAGAAGAAAGAGTGACCCCATTTCTTGCAACAACCATAGCATCTAAAGAGGTTCAGAAGTGGTGTTAGCCAAGGCTTAATACTTTGCCTTTATAAATAGAATGAGTAACCCCAATTTATTTCTTATTGCACCATGAGATAAAGGAATTACAAAGTAAGAAGTACAATCAATCGTGGAGTGATAATCAGTAAGGATTCCTACTTAGTCAAGACTTAGGAGCAGTGTACGATCAAAACCTAAAGAGATGATTCTAAACAAAAATGGAGATTGATGAAGCCAAAAATGATAGTCAGTTGGTAGCCTCATTGAAGCTTATGACAAGGTTATGTTCCTTGAAAATATGAGAGAGAAAGTCATCGGAGTGGCGTTAGCCAATGGTTCTCTGTTGATAAAGTCAGTAGAGTTCTCAATATCTTTTAGAGAGTAAGAATGTAATTCTATTTGTTTAGAATTGTGTACCTTGTTTTTGGTGCTTTGTGGCTTATTTATAGCCTTCATATAGCCGTTGGGAGCTTTATTATGTGTGTAGCCGTCATTGACCTCTTAATGAATTTTTTGATTGTTTGTGTAGCATCTGCCTGAGCTTAAATGGAGGTCTGATTAGCTCATGATTGGCCTATCTGGCCATTGGGGCTCGTCGATTACAAGACTATTGATGGTTGTGCCATTAACGCTGTATGGTCATCTTTTCGTATGGCGACCTTGTGGTACTTATCCACATTACCCTCATCATTGTAAATGTATGCCCTTAAGACCGCTAAATACTTGTTAAATTGGGTTCCTAGTAAGGCAGTTCCAAAAACTCGTTTTAAACTATGGATAGGAAGGAAACTTAGTTTAAGACTCCTACATATTTAGGGTTGTCTAGCAGAGGCTAGAATTTATAATTCACATGAAAAGAAATTAAACACAAGAATAATCAGTGGTTACTTTATTGGTTACTCTGAAAAGTCTAAAGGGTATATTTTTACAATCCTAATCATAGTAGAAGAATTGTAGAAATTGGTAATGCCAGATTCATTGAAAATGGTGAAATCAGTGATAGTTATAATCCACGAAATGTGGATATTCAAGAAGTTATGGTGCAAGTTCCATTACCCATAACTTCAAAGAAAATTGTTGCTCCAATAGTTGTTGAATAGCTAAACAACATTGATCAACAAATTAATGATCCACCACTACATAATGAGATTTTCATCAATGAACAAGTGGTAGAAGAACCACAAGAAGTAGCATTAAGAAGATATCAAAGAGATAGAAGGACTGTTGTTTTCTGATGATTATGTGGTTTATCTCCAAGAATTTGATTATAATATAGGATCAAGTAAGGATCAGGTTTCTTTTGCACAAGCCATAGCATGTATTGATTCTACTAAATGAATTGATGCTATGAAAGATGAGTTGAAATCAATGGACCATAATGAAGTTTAGGATCTCCTTGAATTACCTAAAGGATACAAGAAAGTTGGTTGTAAGTGGTCTTCAAGACTAAATGCGACTCTAAAGGCAATATTGAATGATTTAAAGCCATACTTGTGGCCCAAGGTTTCACTCAGAAAGAAGGAATTGATTGTAAAGAGACCTTCTCCCCTATATCCAAGAAGGACTCACTTAGAATCATTATGGCATTAGTAGATCATTATGATTTGGAGTTGCAACAAATGGATGTGAAAACAGCTTTCTTAAATGGGACTTTAGAGGAAGAAGTCTTTATGGTTCAATCTGAAGGTTTCTCCATTAAAGGAAAGGAACATTTAGCTTACACACTTAAGAAGTCAATATATGGACTCAAATAAACTTATCGACAATGGTACCTTAATTTTAATGATACCATTACTTCCTTTGGATTTAAGTAAAAAACTGTTGATTAGTGTATTTATCTAAAGGTGAGTGGGAGTAAGTTTATATGTTTGATTTTATATGTTGACAATATTTTGCTTACTAGTAGTGATCTTGGTTTATTGCATGAAACCAAGAAGTTTCTCTCTAAGAACTTTGAAATGAAAGATATGGGTGAGGTAAATTATGTGATAGGAATTGAAATATTCCGGAATAGCTTACGTGGATTTTTAGGGTTGTCTCAGAAAGCATATATTGAAATAATTCTAGAGAGATTCAATATGGACAAATGTTCTATTCAAGTTGCTCCTATTCAGAAAGGGGACAAATTTAGCCTTATGCAATGCCCACAAAATGATTTGGAACTTAAACAGATGAAAGGAATTCCTTATGCTTATGCAGGAAGAAGTTTAATGTATGCGCAAACTTGCACTAGGCCTGACATTAGTTTTGTAGTTGGTATGTTAGGTAGATGCCAAAGCCATCCTGTAATGGATCATTGGAAAGCTACAAAGAAAGTGATGAGGTACTTGCAAGGCATGAAGGATTACATTCTCAAATTTAGGAGATCCGATAGTCTAAAGGTGACTGGCTATTTAGATTTAGATTTTGCTAGATGCGCTGATAGTAGAAAGTTGATTTTTGGATATTTCTTCATGTTTGATGAAGGATTACATTCTCACATTTAGGAGATCCGATAGTCTAAAGGTGACTGGCTATTTAGATTTAGATTTTGCTAGATGCACTGATAGTAGAAAGTCGATTTTTGGATATTTCTTCATGTTTGATGAAGCAGCAATATCATGGAAAAGTTCAAAACTATCATTGCTACATCTACTATGGAAGCTAAATTTGTGGCGTGCTTTGAGTTAATAATTTATTGTGATAATTCTGCAACTTTTTTTCTCTAAGAATGACAAGTATTCTAATAGTTCAAAACATATGAAATTGAAATATTTTGCTATTAAGGAAGAGATTAAAAAACTACGAGTGTTAGTAGAGCACATAAGCACACAACTTATGATTGCAAACCCATTGAAAAAAGGGGTTACATCCAAAGACATTTAAGGAACATGTCAATAGAATGGATCTTGAACATAACACATGACTAGTGTTATATTAATGTGATGAATTGTTTTATGTCATTTATGTTATTTGACACTTGGAGATATCGTTAAATGTGTTTTTGGTTATTCTCGTTTTATGTTATGTATATACATGTATGATAATGAATGAATGATAATGAGAATAGTCTTTGAAAATGAAACATTATTGTAGACCTTTTATATTCACTTCTCATTTATAGACTATGTTAAACAAGTTGCTAGTGTTGTAGTACATGGAAGGAACTATGTCACATAATTGATATGGAACTGCCATGACTCGCATTAGTAGGTTGTTTAATTGTAGTATTATGATGACCAAATTAAAGAAAATTGGATATGTATTATTTTGCAACTAATGTATCCTTTATTAAACCTTTGTATTGAGTTATCATATGGGCGAAGCGGGAGAATGTAAGACTAAATTAATTTATTAATTTAATCTGGTGGCCCACATGATAAGGCACATGTGATAAGATAGAAGTTTAACAGGATATAAAGACATATCCGTTAGTGTCTTATCTGATTGGTCAATTAGAGAAGTGGTTTCTTAACATGACTCCAAATTTGATGGTGAAGTGGAGATTAAAGTAAACTAAGAAACTAGTTCTCTCTCTACCTATTAAGGTATTCAGTTTTTCCCATCGTAGATTGAATTTGACTTAATTGAGCGTATACAACAAAAAGGGTGAAGAGAGAGAAACAAATTCTACAGAGAATTATTATTATTCACTAGATCTCAAGAGAATTGCATCAATTGATCTAGGTGTTAGGACATATGTGTTTCACTTGTTAAGAACATTTATGTAATTGGCTAATCATTTGACAAAACGCATTTTACTTGTAATTGAGTAGATCTAGGTGTTTTTAATACTTCAAGAAACTGTGTTTCAAGATCAAGTGTTGAAGTCATCAAGTCTGTTCAAAAAACAAGCTGAGAAGTGCAAGTTTATTAAAGCTCGACAGCTAGCATGTGTCAACGTTTAAGAAGCTGATTCAAGCCCGTATGCTCGACACCTGCTCGACACCTGCTATCTATCAAGGTTTAAGAAAGAAATAGAAATTCTGATTGCTTTCTTGGAATCCGTGAATGTGTCTTTGGGCCTTCTTTTCTCCTAACCCTAGACATATAAAATGATTATTTTAAGGGCCGTTAAAGAGTTCATAAGTTGCACAAGTATTAAGCAAAATTTTGTTCAAGCAAATTGTGACTAGAGACAAAATTTTGCCCTAGTTTATCTCTTCTAAAGAAGTTGTTGTGTATGTGCACCATAGGGTTTTGTGACCAAGCATCTTCTTGATCTTCATCGTGCGGATGAACTGAAGAACTTTGCAGCCAACAAACTTCTCTAGTTGGTGAATGAAGTCGCGTACTGGGATCCACGCAATTGGTTAGTCACGTACTTGGGAGTCGTGCATCAAAAGGAGAAATTGTCATTACAAAACAAGTCCAATTGGGTATTAGGGTAAGGGTTCAATTGTAAGTTGGTATAAGGTATTGGGATTCTTTTACTTGTAACTGCTTGTTGTGATAATAGTGAAATTTCGAGAGTGGTGATCTTAAAATCACCCGGTAGGGTTTTTGCCATGTAGGTTTTTCCCATAAACAAATCACCGTGTCAAATTTATTTTCTACTGCACTTAGATTAATTGGTGATTTGTTTGTGCTACCATGCGCTTTGCATGTTAATTTGATTAATTAATAACTTGGCTAATTAATCAATTAATTTAATCATAATGGGTCAATACGTTTTAGGCCTATCACTAGGTAAGTCTCATGACAATTTTATTATGTTTTATATCAATGTAAAATCCATGATAGTTCTAGATTTGGAAGTTAAAATAGTTGTTGAATGTTTAACAACATAAAGAATTTTAAGTTTACATGGAGAGAGAGAGAGAGAGAGAGAGAGAGAAGTAGAGTCTACAACTATTAGTACACAATTACAAAATTACAACAAGTTTGGTTGATGCAATTTGAAGAAGTTCTTGTTTGATCAAAGCTTCTAGATCAACTATCGTGGCAATAAATGTGGTTATGGATAATATTCTAGAGCAGAGATGCTAATGCAGGTTCCTCATGAAGTTGAAGGATGTAATGTAATCAGCAATGAAGTATCTCTTAATTGGGTCATTTGAGACATTCAAATGTGAAACTGACCTCAAATCTAGAACTAACGTGAAAATCAAGTTGGAATTGAAAGTTCCCTAATTGGAAACGATTACTTGCTAGAAAATTTTAACAATCTAGGGTGCCAATCAACATTCAACAACAGTGCAATAATCATCGCTACTGGCATGGCACAAAATCTTAACATGTGTGTTGACATGGCCTATGATGATGACATGTCAATGTTGATGGGGCTCGGTGATGTGGGCCATGCGGCATAGGGCTGATGTGGTAGGATGACATGATCAGCTAATGTGATAATATTCTTACGTGACAGAGCTTGGTCGTGACATGTGGCAGTGGATGTAATTATATGTTGGCTGGGATGTATATACGTAGGCTACGCATGTGAGCGTGTGAGGCCAAACACCAATGCGTGGTTGAGAGACTAAATATTTTGCCAATGCTTACAAAAACGTTTTTGGATGATTCTAGTGGCATTTTATTCCGTGTGATCCTTATCAGTTATCACTTCTCCAAGATTAATATGTAGCTCTAATGATACAAAGTAAGTCCTATAAAAATTCAATAAATAAGAAACATGTATGTTGATTTAGTGATTAATGCTTCAATATATTTAATTGAAATCTTTTTTTTTAAAATTCAAAATATGTTGATTTATTATTTTATACAGTTTTATAATTAAAAACTTATTTATATATGCTGATATAAATCTGATATATTTTAGATTATCATTTTTATTTTCTATCAAATAAGATTTTATCATCTAAGTTGATGATTCTTGAACACATCATTATTACTTACTGCATCTTGTTGTTGAAGGATGACAACTTGCAATGCAAAAAGTGCTTGAAGGTTTAGGATGGAGTATTTTGAGTTGCATGGCCATCAGCATATTAATAGTATATTAATGTATATATTTCTAATTATTTTCAAATAATAATAATATCATTATTACTAATGATTTCCATAAAACTAGAATCTTACTTTTGCAACAACCATGTTAGTGAACCATTTAAATCTTTTCTTCTCATATATAACGTACCTGTAGGGTCAATTTTTGTGGCCCAAGCCCAAAAGGTTCAGATTATGAGCCCAGTGAACCCTGAACAATGAATTTGTAGAGAGTGGGTGAAAGAGCTGGGCTAGTAATGAATCAAACAGTAATGAATTGTGGTGTTTGTGAGTAAATTAACATGCAATCGTGCTCGGACAGATGCAAACATGAACGTCCGAAGAGGAGTTTTATTGAATGAACGTTGGTTACAATTCTTAGAGCTACAGTAAAGATGTTTTCTACTTTTCTCTTTCTTTTTTTCTCCCCCCTTTTTTACCAGAGGCCTCCCCTCCTTATATAGCACCCTCTCCCTTCATTTTCATCGTCCACTTGTTCATCATCTAAACGCACACTTGAGTGCATGTCTCATCATGTATCTCCTTTAGCCTTGTGTGAATGGTGGTAGCTGAGATTATACTGTTCAGGGGTCTTCTCCACATTAATGCGGCTAAAAAAGTAGATGCAGTGCATTTAATGTGGTGGTTGAAGTTTGTCTTCTAGATATTTTTCTATTCCCATCATCCCCATGCGCGCCTAAGGTTCATCTCTATCATTAGACTTGTCAGGAGGATCACTTGAACTTCCCAGATGTCTGTTTGACCAAGCTTCTTTGAATCCGAGGATAATGGCATCTTCGGACAATTGAATATCTCCTCAGACTATGCCCCATGCTCATCTCCAGATATGTTTCTTTTATATGGGCTTCTTCTCAAGTACTTTCATCTCTTCAGACAAACAGTAGTCCTCAAATAGGGCCTTAGGCCCAATATATTAGGTTGGGCTTTTCACCCCCCACAATACCTATTGGATAAATAATTGAAACAGAATTATTTTTGATAAGCATAAAGTAGAATGTGCTTTTTACAAAGTTTTTATCTATCCTTTTAATTATTGAGTATTTTTATTATCCCATATAACCAGAAAATATTAAATATATTCATCCAACCTACCCTCATTATTCATATCAGTTAAGTTTTGGGTTGCCCCATATAAATCCATCGTCATTAACCACCCCCTTCCTATTGTAAATTGTAACTATCAAATTTATATAAATTAAAAATTAAAACATAGGCAGCAATCTAGATATCAATGTTTTTATTGTTAATTAAAAACAAATCCAATATCTTAAAATATAGTTCATACTTCAAAGTTCAAACTTATATTTGCAATATATTATTTTTTAAGTAAAATATGACAAAAACGATATTGATATATATACCTGAAATATAGCAAAACCGTATGTTAAAATATAAATAGAAAAAATAGAAAAACTAAAAATGTGTCGAAAAATTTAGGGAACTTGTCAGAAAATTAATATTGGATTATTAAAACACAATTAAATATTGAATTATCGATCACTAAAGAACTTTCGACCAAAGACCAAATCTCTTAGTTTTTAGATTTTAAAATTTAAAAAAAATAACACTAAGCAGTTGTTGTGTTCTTCTTGTTGTCCCTCGTTTGACGCTCCAAAGTAGAAAAGTTTCATGGTCAAGTCGTTTTTTTTTTTTTTTTTAATTATTAGAAGTTCTGGAAGATTTTCATTAAACTAAATAGCATTCAAGCTTGATACATCTTTTGAGACCTGCATAGCTATAACAGGTGGGATATCCTCAACCCATACAATACTATCTAACACTGTAATGGCATTTTTTGCCATGAGATGGGCAGCCACATTCCCACTTCGGCGAACATGGACTGCAGACCAAGTATTGAAGCACTTGAGACTCTGCTTGGTTCCTTCAATAACCTTTTGAATCGACCAAGGTGGGGGAGTAGCGCTTAAGAGGGCTCAAATTACTGTCGAGGAGTCGCTTTCAAACACAACATCCATCAAACCCAGGTCCCACGCAAATTGGATCCCCACCTGCATTGCCATAGCTTCTGTTTCCAAGGCTTTAAGGGGAAGCGCCAGCCTTTTACTCATCGCCCCCATCAGCTGTCCCTCTGCATTTCTAATCACTACACCCATACCACAGCAGCCCTTCTCCTTACATACAGCCCCGTCCACATTGGCTTTATACCAGCCCTGTTTTGGCGGTTTCCAAGAGGGAGTAAAGGGTCTAGGGAGCTTACACCGGGGGGGGGGGGGGGGGGGGGGGAGTAAAGTTGTAAATGAATTTTAATGTTAAAACTCTTTTCTGGAGTTTAGTTGATTTGTTAAGAATTCTTATTGAAGGGTATAATTTGTGCTTTGTTAAACGTCTATTTGAATAACTAATGAAAAAGTTAAAAATTTTACTGATTAACTAATGAAAAAGTTAAAAATTTATATTGTTTAGGCTCTGGGACGAGATTTGTGATTAAAATCTTAATTTACCTTTTGAAACGTAAACTTTTTTAAGCAAATGAATAAAGCATAGGGTTGTAAGTGAATCTACATGCAAAGAGTGATTTAAGTAGATCCTTTTCTTCTTAAAAAAAGATTGGGTTGTAAGTTGGAACTAAATGAATTTGGAGCACCATATGTTCATAAATTGTTATTGTTAGAACGTAAGTTGTGCCATTTTACCTCAAAACCAATTGGTGATGAGGAAGATACACTCAAATCTTTTATGACCTTTGACATCACACCATGCGAGCCTGTTTTTAGAGTAGTTGTAGAAAGTCAAATTGTGGTTCCCTCAACAATCCCTCCCTCACAATAACACTCCCGTGACTCAAACTCATGACCTTAGCTCTGATACCATTTATCGAACTATGAGTTGTGTCATTTCACTTCAAAACCAATTAGTGATGAGAAATACATACTCAAATATTTTATGGTTTTCGACATTATACCATATGGGCCTGTTTTAGAATAGTTGTAAGAAATCAAATTGTGATCCCCATCAGTTATTGTGTAATTAAAGTTGTATATGATGTATATTCAATGATCCTTTACTCCCTTATGCAAAGTAAAAGGTGGTTGATCATATTTTTCAGGTGGATATAACGTGACTACCAAGGAACCATTATCTTGGGGTTTATGCTACTTCAAGGAAATGAATTCTAACTCATATTATTGTGATGAGCATTACAAAAACACTTATCCATGCACTCTTAGAGTTGCATACTATGGTCGGGGTGCTCAGCCAATTTATTGGTATCTACCTTTTCCTCACACGTCTAAATGTAAAGTGCAATCCCCAAGTCTTCCAATTTAAAGGATTTTTTTTTTTTTTGGGGGGGGGGGAGAGGGGGGGCGGGGAGGTTGTGTGGGGTGTGGTGTGATGTGGTGGTGGGGATGTATGTGACGTAGAAGCTCAAATTGGTCTTCTTTGTTGTGTCCCAAACCATCAATCCAATGTGAGTGATTTGGGCAGACATAGACCATCAATCCCCAAGTCTTCCATTAGCAAAAGGGAAATTGATCTTTTTCTTTTTGTCTGTCACTTTTCTTTTTACGTTTTCTTTTACTAAATAATTTCTGAATAAATTATAATTTCAATCTATAGTTTAAAGATTGTTCCAAAATAAATCCTACAATTTTAAAAGTTTCAAATTAAATCTGATAGTTTAACAACACTTAAGTTTAAACCATGAACTCATTACACATTATACATACACATAGGGAAAAGGCTTAAATAAAACGATGCCACCTGGATTGGATTGAAATAATGTTCATAAGTGTTAGGTATATTCCATTATAATTTAGGATTGGATTGAAATAATGCCTATCTTTGAGGAAGAATTAAAAGATGCCCTCTGGGTCCCAATCATAAGACAGTGAGAAATATCTTGGTTGTTTTAATGGTTTTGAAACTTAGATCGGACTGTACGGTCTGACCGGGTTAACCAAAAATTATCAACCAAAATTGCTTCTTTTAACCTCAAAAACCGACATACATGTAAAACTTAGTGAACCGTGGTTGAACCACCTAGATTTAAAAACCGTGGACGGTTATCAGGGTTTCGCAGGTTCAGTTGATTCAAAGTTTTTTTTTTTTTTACTTACTTACCGGTCAGCCATTGTTGAAGCTTCAACCTCAAACCTTGAGATCGCACCAACATTTCTTCTTATTCTTCTTCTTAGTCTCGCTCGCCCCTTCTCTCTCTGCATTTTTTCCGACTACCGTTTCTGCATTTTATCTTTCTCTACATTGTTTTTGTTTGTTTTTTTTGCATTTTCCTCTCATCCTGTGTTTTTTCCTTTGCACTCTAAGCCATGTTTGGATTGCGCGTCCACGTTTTCTACTTCTTCTTTTTTCTTTTTTCTTTTTCACACGTTTTGCTTTAGGGGACAATTATCACTGTCCACGCACTATAGCAGCACGTTCACGAACTATAGCAGCATTGTTCACGGGACCCACATTCACTTTATTCAAAAAAATATTAAAAATGGGTCCTACAGTATTATTCACCTATTCAAAAATTATTTTGTTACAGTGTTTTCAGTTTTTAACAAAATAAGTTGTATCCAAACAAACCCTTAGAGTCTTCTAATCTACTTTGAAGATGATTGACAACTTGCTTTCTGTCACACACTACGTACATGCTGTCCACCACTCTTTTTTAAACTTTATTGAGTTTAATCCATTTTTAAATGGTTTGTCCGGTCGTTCTTCTTGCTGTTGTCTATTTTTTATTTCTAAAATTTAAATAAATGCATGCCGTCAAGTGTCAATGTGTCATTCACTCCTTTTAAAATTTTATTGGGCTTTGCTCTTTATTTTATCTTTTTCTTTTTTTTTTTTTTCAATTTTTTAATGCTTTGTACGGTCACTCTTCTAGCTTTTATTTATTTTTTAGGTTTAAAATTTTCATAAATGGTTGAATATTTAAATGGGCTTTAGCATAAAACAATTTGCTGGGTAGTCAAATGGGCTTGAGCACAACTTAATATAATTTAAACATAAGCTCTCACAAAAAAAATTAAAATATTAAAATATTGAGCATTAACAATAATTTATTTAGGTTTGCTTAAGATTTAATATTTCTTATTTGTCTTATAAAAGTTATGATATAAAAAAGACATTTGAAAAATAGATCTTTATATTTATTTGGACTTTTTTCTTCATTTTTCTACTTTTATTAATTTAATATATTTATTTATATTTTAAATAATTATTAAATTAATTATGACATCATCACAGTTCGATTCCCGTTCGACCTCAATCCAACTTTAAAAACTTTGAACCTTTTATTTTTACAGTTCATTAAACGGTCTGGGTTTCAAAACCATATTGTTTTTATGTTATGAAAGTCAAAAAATGAGAGCTTCAGCTATGTTAAAAAGCACATTTGGTCAAAGTTGCGAGAGTGGAAGAAAAAACTCATTTATAAGGAGTTGTTGACTTGTTTCAAACTCTTTTTGAATCTATGCAAGGAAATAGAACCACTGATGCAAACCTTTCTATGTTTGTATGATAAGCATTTTAGTTGTGAAATCATGGAAGGTATTCCATTTTTTTGCGCTTGGTTAGGTACAAAAGAAAATGTAGATTTATATTGTTTAAGGTTAACATAAATGAAAGAAATATATTGTCATTCAAAATTCTCAAACGCATCATGCAAGGACCAGCTTCAAACAATTTGAGGTTTAACATCAATTTAAGAATTCTTTTTTACAAATTTTTTATATATCAAATAATTAAAGATTTTTTCTTCTCTTCTATGTGATTTTTGTGTATTTTTCTTTTGGGTTTTTTCATTCTTATTATTTCTTGTGCAAATCTTTTTAAGATTTATAATATTTTCACTGTTAATCTTGATATTTGAGCTTCCGCTTTTGCATATATATATTAAAAAGTAGAAAATATCATTATATCATATTACGGATTTTGAAAATGAATTTGGTATGCAAGGTTGTAGAGTGCAACTACCCAAATTACAAACTTGGTTCAAATTTTGAAGGTCCAAAAAAGTTTAGATTAGGGGTCTGTTTGTTAGTGTTTAAACAATAGTTTTCGTTGTTTAAACAACACAATACTAATTTTCACAACATTTTTTCACCCACACATATTTTCATAACACTCAAACAACGTTACTAAAATAATATTACCAAACGGGCCTTAGGTCTGTGGCCCAACACACTACAAGATTAAAACCTCTGCCCTAACAAGAAGAAAGGCCTTTTGGGTTTTTCATTTTTGTAATATTAATTAGTTAATTCTTCTTTGGTTTTTTGGATAGAAAACCAATTAGGCTGTGTTTGGTTCTATGTAAATCGAATTCCAAGTGTAAAATGAATGCAGGGGAAAATGAATTCCCATAAGGAAAATGAAATTCGTGTGTTTGGTTCTGCAATGAAAAATAGTCAAGAAACCGATTTCCGGTGTTTGGTAATATTCTAAAAATGCTATTTTCCTACAAAATTTTCACATTTTCTCAGTCATTTTCTCAGCTCCCAAACCCAGCCACCATCATCCACCACATAACCAATTAATCTGAAAAATCATAATCAAAATAAAAACTTATTAATCTCAAAATCAATATCAAAACCATCTACCAAAACCCATAATCCACCACCATTGAAACCCACAAACCACCATAGCCAACGATCCACCACCAATGCTTAAACTCACACCTAACCCACCACCATCAACGCTTAAACTCACCCCCAACCCACCACCACTGAAACCCATGAATCACCCCAACCACTAATCCTCCAAAACCCAAGCAAAAATGTTATTTTACAAAAATAAAAAAAATAAAAAAAATTAAGGCAACAACGGCATGGGTGGAAGAAGGATGGGTCTAATGAGTGAGAGAGAGGACGAAGGTGAAGTAGATGAGAAACTACCTTCACCGGCAAAGGGGCTTGCAGGCACGACGGTGAGGCCGTGGGTCGAGGACTGGGATGTGGTGAAATCAAGGTGGGTTTAGCTACGTTCATCGGAGTTGGGTTTGAGCACGACGGAGAAGCTAAGGCGGTGCGATTAGATCAGCAATGGGTTTGAGCGGTACGATCAAACCGGCGGAGCTATGGGTTGGGGACTGGATCTGGGCTTCACTGGCAATAGCTCTCTCCATCCTTCGGCTTGGGCTTGGCGTGAGTGATGAAAGTGAGTAAGGAGAGAAATTTTCTAAGGACAATGGAAATAGTTTGAAGGTAAAATGAAAGTGTAAAATACGGGTGTGAGGTGGGTATTTTACAATCAACGGAAATGATTTTTCATTTGACCCGATTTTCCATGCGCAACCAAACACATGGCATGGTATAAATTGTTTTTCCGAATCCATTTTTAGCCGAAACAAACGCAACTTAGTCTCAAACTTTCAAGGGCTAAGTCTTTAAACTTTAGAGTCACATAATTTTCACAAAATATTTTCTAAATAACAATTTTTTATTGTTAATAATAAAGTAATGTCATTAATGGGTCAAGAGCAATACCAATAAAAATTTCTAATAATTCAATTATTATTAAAAAAAATATGTATCATATCCCTAAATTTTAGAATGCACAATTCACGTGTTTCTTTTATTCTTTTCAAGTAAACAGGAATTTACAAAAGCAAATCATTCTGCAGTGATGGGACCCGTTAAGCCTCTGTAGTCCAAAAGGATAGTTTGGTAATGATCTATTAAGCATATCTATTTAAAATTTTAAACTCCATGTTGACCTCAATAAAAGTTTTTTTTTTTTTTTTTTTTTTGATGCGCTCAATAAAAGATTTTACATGGTCCTCTACATTTTTTTCTAATTATCAATATTTATATATTATATTAATATAGAGAAGTGCTACATTCACAATATTTTTACAACAAATTATAGATAGCTAGTTGTTATTAGTTTTAATTTGAACCTACTACTAAAATTATTTTTTTGCTCCACCAAAACTAATTTGTAACAATCCGCTACTTAAAAATTTGTTATAAAAATATTGTAAAAATATTATCAACATAACATTTATCATTAATTTACGATTAAAATCCATGAATGGATGGATCCGTCGTAGATATAGTGATTTAACATTGGTCTAATTAAGTCAACTTATGGTAAGGACTTATATTGTGATGAGCACTATAAAAACACTTATAGATACATTCCTAGAGTTATATACTATGGTTGGGGTATTCTGTTGATCTATTTGTATCTACCCTTTTAATTACTCTAACATATCATACGTCCTTTACCTCTCTGCATTAAAATTGATTCTCATATTGTATTGTTCAATTTTATCCTAAGTTGAAACTTTCATGGAGTTTAATTTATCTTTGTTAAAGAAAACATCAAAATGAAATCCTTTTTCTAGCGTAATTCAAAT
>NW_027069806.1:496055-510346 GCF_002906115.3 Quercus suber
GGGGGGGGGAGAGGGGGGGGCGGGGAGGTTGTGTGGGGTGTGGTGTGATGTGGTGGTGGGGATGTATGTGACGTAGAAGCTCAAATTGGTCTTCTTTGTTGTGTCCCAAACCATCAATCCAATGTGAGTGATTTGGGCAGACATAGACCATCAATCCCCAAGTCTTCCATTAGCAAAAGGGAAATTGATCTTTTTCTTTTTGTCTGTCACTTTTCTTTTTACGTTTTCTTTTACTAAATAATTTCTGAATAAATTATAATTTCAATCTATAGTTTAAAGATTGTTCCAAAATAAATCCTACAATTTTAAAAGTTTCAAATTAAATCTGATAGTTTAACAACACTTAAGTTTAAACCATGAACTCATTACACATTATACATACACATAGGGAAAAGGCTTAAATAAAACGATGCCACCTGGATTGGATTGAAATAATGTTCATAAGTGTTAGGTATATTCCATTATAATTTAGGATTGGATTGAAATAATGCCTATCTTTGAGGAAGAATTAAAAGATGCCCTCTGGGTCCCAATCATAAGACAGTGAGAAATATCTTGGTTGTTTTAATGGTTTTGAAACTTAGATCGGACTGTACGGTCTGACCGGGTTAACCAAAAATTATCAACCAAAATTGCTTCTTTTAACCTCAAAAACCGACATACATGTAAAACTTAGTGAACCGTGGTTGAACCACCTAGATTTAAAAACCGTGGACGGTTATCAGGGTTTCGCAGGTTCAGTTGATTCAAAGTTTTTTTTTTTTTTTACTTACTTACCGGTCAGCCATTGTTGAAGCTTCAACCTCAAACCTTGAGATCGCACCAACATTTCTTCTTATTCTTCTTCTTAGTCTCGCTCGCCCCTTCTCTCTCTGCATTTTTTCCGACTACCGTTTCTGCATTTTATCTTTCTCTACATTGTTTTTGTTTGTTGTTTTTGCATTTTCCTCTCATCCTGTGTTTTTTCCTTTGCACTCTAAGCCATGTTTGGATTGCGCGTCCACGTTTTCTACTTCTTCTTTTTTCTTTTTTCTTTTTCACACGTTTTGCTTTAGGGGACAATTATCACTGTCCACGCACTATAGCAGCACGTTCACGAACTATAGCAGCATTGTTCACGGGACCCACATTCACTTTATTCAAAAAAATATTAAAAATGGGTCCTACAGTATTATTCACCTATTCAAAAATTATTTTGTTACAGTGTTTTCAGTTTTTAACAAAATAAGTTGTATCCAAACAAACCCTTAGAGTCTTCTAATCTACTTTGAAGATGATTGACAACTTGCTTTCTGTCACACACTACGTACATGCTGTCCACCACTCTTTTTTAAACTTTATTGAGTTTAATCCATTTTTAAATGGTTTGTCCGGTCGTTCTTCTTGCTGTTGTCTATTTTTTATTTCTAAAATTTAAATAAATGCATGCCGTCAAGTGTCAATGTGTCATTCACTCCTTTTAAAATTTTATTGGGCTTTGCTCTTTATTTTATCTTTTTCTTTTTTTTTTTTTTCAATTTTTTAATGCTTTGTACGGTCACTCTTCTAGCTTTTATTTATTTTTTAGGTTTAAAATTTTCATAAATGGTTGAATATTTAAATGGGCTTTAGCATAAAACAATTTGCTGGGTAGTCAAATGGGCTTGAGCACAACTTAATATAATTTAAACATAAGCTCTCACAAAAAAAATTAAAATATTAAAATATTGAGCATTAACAATAATTTATTTAGGTTTGCTTAAGATTTAATATTTCTTATTTGTCTTATAAAAGTTATGATATAAAAAAGACATTTGAAAAATAGATCTTTATATTTATTTGGACTTTTTTCTTCATTTTTCTACTTTTATTAATTTAATATATTTATTTATATTTTAAATAATTATTAAATTAATTATGACATCATCACAGTTCGATTCCCGTTCGACCTCAATCCAACTTTAAAAACTTTGAACCTTTTATTTTTACAGTTCATTAAACGGTCTGGGTTTCAAAACCATATTGTTTTTATGTTATGAAAGTCAAAAAATGAGAGCTTCAGCTATGTTAAAAAGCACATTTGGTCAAAGTTGCGAGAGTGGAAGAAAAAACTCATTTATAAGGAGTTGTTGACTTGTTTCAAACTCTTTTTGAATCTATGCAAGGAAATAGAACCACTGATGCAAACCTTTCTATGTTTGTATGATAAGCATTTTAGTTGTGAAATCATGGAAGGTATTCCATTTTTTTGCGCTTGGTTAGGTACAAAAGAAAATGTAGATTTATATTGTTTAAGGTTAACATAAATGAAAGAAATATATTGTCATTCAAAATTCTCAAACGCATCATGCAAGGACCAGCTTCAAACAATTTGAGGTTTAACATCAATTTAAGAATTCTTTTTTACAAATTTTTTATATATCAAATAATTAAAGATTTTTTCTTCTCTTCTATGTGATTTTTGTGTATTTTTCTTTTGGGTTTTTTCATTCTTATTATTTCTTGTGCAAATCTTTTTAAGATTTATAATATTTTCACTGTTAATCTTGATATTTGAGCTTCCGCTTTTGCATATATATATTAAAAAGTAGAAAATATCATTATATCATATTACGGATTTTGAAAATGAATTTGGTATGCAAGGTTGTAGAGTGCAACTACCCAAATTACAAACTTGGTTCAAATTTTGAAGGTCCAAAAAAGTTTAGATTAGGGGTCTGTTTGTTAGTGTTTAAACAATAGTTTTCGTTGTTTAAACAACACAATACTAATTTTCACAACATTTTTTCACCCACACATATTTTCATAACACTCAAACAACGTTACTAAAATAATATTACCAAACGGGCCTTAGGTCTGTGGCCCAACACACTACAAGATTAAAACCTCTGCCCTAACAAGAAGAAAGGCCTTTTGGGTTTTTCATTTTTGTAATATTAATTAGTTAATTCTTCTTTGGTTTTTTGGATAGAAAACCAATTAGGCTGTGTTTGGTTCTATGTAAATCGAATTCCAAGTGTAAAATGAATGCAGGGGAAAATGAATTCCCATAAGGAAAATGAAATTCGTGTGTTTGGTTCTGCAATGAAAAATAGTCAAGAAACCGATTTCCGGTGTTTGGTAATATTCTAAAAATGCTATTTTCCTACAAAATTTTCACATTTTCTCAGTCATTTTCTCAGCTCCCAAACCCAGCCACCATCATCCACCACATAACCAATTAATCTGAAAAATCATAATCAAAATAAAAACTTATTAATCTCAAAATCAATATCAAAACCATCTACCAAAACCCATAATCCACCACCATTGAAACCCACAAACCACCATAGCCAACGATCCACCACCAATGCTTAAACTCACACCTAACCCACCACCATCAACGCTTAAACTCACCCCCAACCCACCACCACTGAAACCCATGAATCACCCCAACCACTAATCCTCCAAAACCCAAGCAAAAATGTTATTTTACAAAAATAAAAAAAATAAAAAAAATTAAGGCAACAACGGCATGGGTGGAAGAAGGATGGGTCTAATGAGTGAGAGAGAGGACGAAGGTGAAGTAGATGAGAAACTACCTTCACCGGCAAAGGGGCTTGCAGGCACGACGGTGAGGCCGTGGGTCGAGGACTGGGATGTGGTGAAATCAAGGTGGGTTTAGCTACGTTCATCGGAGTTGGGTTTGAGCACGACGGAGAAGCTAAGGCGGTGCGATTAGATCAGCAATGGGTTTGAGCGGTACGATCAAACCGGCGGAGCTATGGGTTGGGGACTGGATCTGGGCTTCACTGGCAATAGCTCTCTCCATCCTTCGGCTTGGGCTTGGCGTGAGTGATGAAAGTGAGTAAGGAGAGAAATTTTCTAAGGACAATGGAAATAGTTTGAAGGTAAAATGAAAGTGTAAAATACGGGTGTGAGGTGGGTATTTTACAATCAACGGAAATGATTTTTCATTTGACCCGATTTTCCATGCGCAACCAAACACATGGCATGGTATAAATTGTTTTTCCGAATCCATTTTTAGCCGAAACAAACGCAACTTAGTCTCAAACTTTCAAGGGCTAAGTCTTTAAACTTTAGAGTCACATAATTTTCACAAAATATTTTCTAAATAACAATTTTTTATTGTTAATAATAAAGTAATGTCATTAATGGGTCAAGAGCAATACCAATAAAAATTTCTAATAATTCAATTATTATTAAAAAAAATATGTATCATATCCCTAAATTTTAGAATGCACAATTCACGTGTTTCTTTTATTCTTTTCAAGTAAACAGGAATTTACAAAAGCAAATCATTCTGCAGTGATGGGACCCGTTAAGCCTCTGTAGTCCAAAAGGATAGTTTGGTAATGATCTATTAAGCATATCTATTTAAAATTTTAAACTCCATGTTGACCTCAATAAAAGTTTTTTTTTTTTTTTAATTATCAATATTTATATATTATATTAATATAGAGAAGTGCTACATTCACAATATTTTTACAACAAATTATAGATAGCTAGTTGTTATTAGTTTTAATTTGAACCTACTACTAAAATTATTTTTTTGCTCCACCAAAACTAATTTGTAACAATCCGCTACTTAAAAATTTGTTATAAAAATATTGTAAAAATATTATCAACATAACATTTATCATTAATTTACGATTAAAATCCATGAATGGATGGATCCGTCGTAGATATAGTGATTTAACATTGGTCTAATTAAGTCAACTTATGGTAAGGACTTATATTGTGATGAGCACTATAAAAACACTTATAGATACATTCCTAGAGTTATATACTATGGTTGGGGTATTCTGTTGATCTATTTGTATCTACCCTTTTAATTACTCTAACATATCATACGTCCTTTACCTCTCTGCATTAAAATTGATTCTCATATTGTATTGTTCAATTTTATCCTAAGTTGAAACTTTCATGGAGTTTAATTTATCTTTGTTAAAGAAAACATCAAAATGAAATCCTTTTTCTAGCGTAATTCAAATAAGAGTACGTAAGGCATGCATTCTTTAACCGAAATCTAGGTAATTGACTCTTTCCTTAAAAAATAAAAAATCTAGGTAACTGACTTGGGAAAAACATATGCAACCTACTTAAGACACTATAAGACATGCATGCGTCTTTTGTTCCCTGTCCAGAAATCTATTATGGATCAATTTAGAGTGGCATGCCACATTCTGAATGATTTTCTTTACTGATACTTTCAGTAGGAACTATAGTTATGGAGAATCTGGTAAAGATCTAAAGATGGATTTGTTGAACCACCCAGAATAAATTGAACAAAATGCTACACTGGGCTTCCAGGTTGTAATTTGGAGGCAGATGAAAGCAATTAAGGACCATTAACCTTCAGCACGTGATGTCTTTATTGGCTACTAAAACCCACCAAAAATGACATTTTGGGCAAGCAAGTTTCTGGTTTTGGTTCTACCATATGAATGTACTCTACAAGATCTAGTTTATGGTCAAGGTGATAATGTGTCCATGAACAACATCATATCTCATTACCTATATTACCTTGATCTTAAGGGTGTTGACTGAAGAGGAAAAATTCTACACTTATATGACGGATCCATTTAAATCAGCTACACCGAACGGACCACATACAGACAGGCTCTACGTCGACGGGTCAAACACTCATGCAATGTCCAAATCAAGTATCAAGAAGCCCTGGTTAAAGGAACTCTTGCGGCCCATGCTTGGGCATCTCAAACTCCTAGTATAAATGGAATTCTAAGGCAAAAAGGATTCCAGAAAATACGCGCATTAAAGGAGACTCCTATAAGGAAAAGACTTCCTCTTCAAGGAAGAGAGGTCAAACTTCGACCACTATAAAAGCCCAAATTCCCTCACAAATCAAGGTACGCATAATCGACCCTCTCTAGCACTCTGGAGTTGTAAAAGATTCTAACTTGACTTTCGGAGGGTATTTGGCCGGCACCACTCTGGTGCTCTCTACAGGTTTTCTTTTTCTTGCTGTATAGGTGACTTTTTGAGTGTGTGAGCAACGTATGATTCATTGGTGATTTTTCAGACTTCATCATTGACCAAGGAGAAGCATGACTTAATGAAGTGCTCAGTTGTGGCGAGTAAGTTTCTTTCAATCCATCCTCTCCTCATCTCCTTAAACTTGATGAGGAAGAGCATGACCTCATGAACTAATCCTTTTCTAAGGTAATGGAATGGTTCAAACATGAAGGGGAGCAAGAGTTTGTATAAATTTTTTATGTGTCTTATTGTGAAGATAAAGTTGCTTGTACAGTAAGAGTTTGTATTGATTTTTAACTACTTGTGTTAATTTTGGGATACTTTTTTTTTCTTGTTATTGTGTAATTATTTAGTGTGGATTGTATATAAACCTTTCCTTTTTTGTATAATAATTTTTATTTATTTATTTATATTTACATAATCAATTCCACAGTTATAATATGGAATGAAGAATTTGAATATTGAATTTTTGTTGTTGAAAATATTAGGAGGTAGTGGTTGAGCTACAAATGTATTCATTTGGAAACAATTTAACTAGTTTTTGTCTATTATTTTTTGTTGTTGAAAAAACTCTTAATAAAAGTTAAAAGCTAAATAAAATATAGTAGAAAAAGTATAATAAAAAACTAAAAGAAAAATAAAAATTTATTAAATGTGGGACTTGCAAATAATATTTTATTTCCATTGAAAAAAAAGGTTATTGTAAGCTGTTATCACGTGGGACCCGATTTCTAGTGTCTGAGACTTGCAAATAGTGGCAAAAAAAACTAGCTTAAATTTGAATTCCAAACACATACCATTCGATCCTCTGCATTACCAAATAATCAATATTTATATATTAAGTTTTTACTAGAATCCATAAATGGGTGGATCCATCGTAGGTACAGTAATATTCAAATTAAATTAAAAAAGAAAAGAAAAGAAAAGAATTTTTAATTTTTAATTCAAAAAATAGTGTCTTTTATTGATCAGATAAAATTGAAAGTATCAAAAAGATAAAGAGATTAGTGTCTTTAGTGTCTTTGTTTCCTTTCCCTTTTCCCAGCAGCCAATACCGCATCCAGCTGGTAATTAGAGGCAGCAACTTCTGACAGCCTCAACATTAGTGAAGGCACAGACATTCTCCACTTGTTACAATAATGGAGTTTAAATGGTCTGTACCATTGATAATATTAGTGCTTGTGAATTGTGACTTGTACTCTAATATAGGAGGTTCGATTCTGAAGGAGTGTCCCTATTGCAACACGTATGAACCGTCACAGCCGGAAAGCCGTATCTACTCATCCGAAGGCAGTGAATTGGTAAGAATATCGGTAGGGGTAATTGTATACTTCGCGCTAAAACCAAACCAACAATCAAAAGCTGCAGAAACAAGAAGATGCTGTGGCGGGCCAGTTTCCGACCACTTCCAGAGCGACCAGTTTGAGAAGATGTTCTCAAACCGTAGCTCCCTTGAGGTTGAGGACCATGAAATTGAAAATAAGGGCTTCTTGGACTACCAGTCTTTTATCACTGCCTCTGCTTACTACCAGCGCTATGGCTTTGGTACTACCTACATCAATGAAGACTTCTTTGGAACTAAGGAAGTCGCAGCTTTTCTTGCTCATGTTGCCACCAAAACCTCCTGTGAGCATTTCAGACTTTCTTTTTTGTGAACAGTGAACTTCAATTTGGGTTTTTGCCTTGTTCATTTCTTTGTTGGTTTATTTAGTTTTTTTTTTTTTTAATTAGTTTTTTTTTTTTTTTTGGGTTTAATACAAATTTGAGGATTCATTTCATTTCTTTGTTGGTTTATTTAGTTTTTTTTTTTTTTAATTAGTTTTTTTTTTTTTTTTGGGTTTAATACAAATTTGAGGATTCAAATTTTGTATGGGTCGTTTAATTAAGTAAAACTTGATCAGAGTGTGCTTTAAACACTTATGGCTTGTTTGGAAGTTTAGAGAGAGGGAGGAGAGTAGAGGAGAGTAGAGAGAAGGGGAGTAGTGGGGAGGAGAGTAGAGGAGAATGATTCACCTCCACCTTATTTGGATGTTTTTAAAATTAGTAAGGGGGAAGGGAGTAATTAGCCCTTCCCCTTGTGTAATTTTGTTAATATAATAAGGATAAATTAGGTAATTTACTTGGTCAATAGTTTATGTCCTCTACTCCCCTTCCAAATCTCTCCAATTTGGGGGAATTAAAATTGGGGGGCTAAAGGGAGTCCAAACCTCTCCAAACTCCTCAAAACCCCTCCCCCTCATTCTTTAAAAAACTTCCAAACAAGGTAATTGCATTACTCTCCCTCCCTCTACTCTACTCCCCTCCTTTTTTAAACATCCAAACATGTCATTAATTTTATTATAAGCAAAAATATTATTTTGGTCTTTTTTTTTTTTTTCCTTTTTTTTTAAGTTACAATTAATTTGGTCATTATATTTTAGTAGTAATTAATTTGATTCCTATTATTTTTAACTTGGGGTCAATTTGATTTTTATTGCTAATTCACTATAAAAATTTACTGCAAATTGAAAATAACAATGACCAAATTTACTGTTACCAAATTTTAGGAATAAAATTGACAGTGATCCTAAAATGTAGGGACCAACATAGTGTTAATTCTAATATTTATTATATTGTAGACTTAGTCTTCAAAGCCTCTACCCTAGCTACCGAATTATCAAAAATATAAATGTTGCTAATTATTAATATTATTATTATGATTTTTACCTATATAAAACATTTGGCTGCTTAAAGTAGATATTATAGATTATTTGATATGCCAAAAGCATGTTCTTTTAGTTTAAAATATCCAAAAGCAAGTATTCATTTGATGAAGTTGGAAATGGATTTTAATGTTTCAATTATTTTATGTTGTTTGTTTATTTAATCTCTTAAGAATTGATGTTACAAGGAGTAATTTGGGCTTTGCTACAAGTTTATTTGATTAAAATTATTTAACTAAAAATGAATGTTATGAAAAAAATGTTTAGTTACTAATTTTTTTTTCAACTATAGGGTAAATTTCAATTTGGACACACTCAATTGTGTCAATTTATTTATTCAACTATTAATTGTGCAAATTTGATTCCTCAACTTTCAAGTCAATTACCCAAAAAAAAAAAAAAAAAATCCAATATCAAATCAACTTCATCCTTGAAAATCTTCTTCATTTAAATTTTAATGATTTTAATTGATGTTGCAAATTGAACACCAATGAAATTTTTTTGATAGAAATCAACTTCAACTCTTAGTTATGTTAATATTAAAAGGACATTAGACCAGAGTGTGTAATTAACTTGATTTTAAAAGTCGAGTGATTAAATTGATACAATTAATAATCGAAGGATCAAATTGAATGCTATCCAACAATTGGAGGATTATTTTCATACTTTAACCAAAAAAAAATTAACAATATATATTGTATTTTTCAGAAAATAAACGAAGTGTTGGCTTGTAAGTGAGTCTACTCATATAGTGGTTTAACTAGCTAGATTCTTTTCTCCTAAGAACAAATTAAATTGGAAGTAAATTCATTTGGAGCACAACGTAGCGGTGAACTAGTTGTTTGTAATTAAAAATGTATCTGAGCAATTGTCAATAATCCTACGCTCACTCAATATCTATGCAAAGTAAAAGTGGATGATATTTTTTCAGGTGGAAATAAAGTGGTCGCTAGGGAACAATTATCAAGGGATTTATGCTATAACAAGGAAAAGAATTCCAACTTAAGTTATTGTGATGAACGTTACAAAAATGCTTATCCATGTGCTCCTGGAGTTGCATACTATGGTCGTGGTGCTCTGCCTATCTATTGGTATCTATCTTATCAATTACTCCATTTTTTTTGTTAACATCAATTACAATAACATTGACCATACATCCTGTATATCTTTGCATCTAAATTATTTTATTATATCTTATGTCGTTCAATTTTATCCAAAGTTGAAAATTCATTGAAATTTTTATGTTTATCTATTAAAATAAATCGAAATGAGATCCTTTTCTAGCATAATTCAAATATGAGTATCTAGGTAACTAACCCATCAAAAATAAAATGTGAAACAACTTTTTTTGTAAAACTAAATACATGCATTTTGTTAGTTATAAGACAATCATTTTAATTTACAACTCTAGGACTTGTATGTGTCTTTTGTTCCCAGCCCTTAGAAGAATGTAGTGTCGATCAATTCATATTGCATGACACAATCCAAATGTTTTTGTATACTTATGCTTTCAACAGGAACTACAATTACGGAGAAGCAGGTAAAGATTTGAAGGTGGATTTATTAAATCATCCAGAATACATTGAACAAAATGCTACGTTAGCCTTCCAAGTTGCAATTTGGAGGTGGATGACTCCAATTAAGGAGCATCAACCTTCAGCACATGATGTCTTTATTGGTACTTGGACACACACCAAAAATGATAATTTGGCCAAGCGAGTTTCTGGTTTTGGTGCTACCATGAGTGTGCTCTATGGAGATCTTATTTGTGGTCATGGTGATAACGAGTCCATGAAAAACATCATCTCCCATTACTTATATTACCTTGATCTTATGGGCGTTGGCCGAGAAGAAGTTGGGCCTCATGAAGTGCTTAGTTGTGCTAAGCAGGTTGCTTTCAATCCATCCTTTTCATCATCTCCTTGAGCTTTGTTTCGTTTTTTGATAGTCTGTCCTTTGACCTTTGTTGAACTAATCTTTTATTTTTTATTTTTCAGGTGATGCATTTATAAGAATCTGTGAACCTATCAATTAACAAAATGGAAATGATCAAACACGAAGGGTAAGTGTTTGAATAAGTGTTTGAACAAACACATTGTGTGTCTTCGTGTGATGCTAAATTTGCTTGAAGGATAAGTGCGTATTTATGATTTGTAACTGCCTTTTGTTAGAATTGTGTGATTCTTGAGTTTTTTTTTTTTTCCTGAATATTGTGTAATTATTAAGTGTGGATTGTATAAAATTTCTATGCTTGTATAATGTGCATTTTAGTTGTGAAATCTTGGAGTATATCCCATTTTTGCCCTTCCATTGTTTTATTGAGCATTACGTTTATAAATAGTGTGCATTTATTTTGGGCTAAGCTTAACGAAAATGAAAGAAATATGTTTTTATTGAAACTCCTCAGATGCTAGGGTCAACCTGATACAATTTGAGGCATAATATTTGGACAAAATTTAGCTATAAAATTAGTTGTAACTTAAAACTACAAACTTAATATATTTTTATTGGAGGTGAATTTTTATAAATCCACCTTTGAATTACATCTTATATCATTCATGCTTACAAAATTTCTAAAAAATTAAAGATCAATAGCTATATCATCAATAAATTGTTTAAATTGCAAATTTTTGTAGTTTAAAATTATGTATGATATATAAACTTATAGATCATATAGTAAATAATATAGTTAAGTGTTAGAATGATAGTATATTGTAAGGAGAGTTTAGGTTCATAAACTCTCCTTATAATAACATAATCACTTTAAGTGTTAGAATTATAGTATATTTCAAAAGACCAAACTAATAGCAAAAATGGAAAATAACATTAAATTGTTAGAATTATGATTAAGTAATTAAATTCTCTATTTTCAAATAGTTTAAATTTGGGGGACAATAGGTCATTCATTATAGTATCAGAATAGGAGATATTTAGTGCAATCATTGACATTACTCTACATTTCATTTAAAATGTTTAAAATGTCACATGTTGAGTCCCCACTTATTAAGGGAGAGTTTAGGTTCATAAATAAGGGGAAGTGTTAGAATTATAGTCAAGTGATTAAATATAATTTCCTAACAATTTAAGATTTTGGGACAGTCGATGATTTGTCACAAATTTGAGCATTTGCCTCTTAACAAGGGCATTGTAATTTTGAGGAAAAGTGTTAGAGTTATGGTCAAATGATTAAATTCATCATTTCCTAGCAATTTAAGCTTTTGAGAGAATCGTTGATTTATCACAAATTTGAGGATTTGCCTCTTAGCAAGGGTTTTGTACTGTTGAGAAGAAGTGTTAGAATTATAGTTAAGTAATTAAAATCATCATTTTTTAATAACTTAAAGCTTTTTGGACAATAGGTGATTTATCACAAATTTGAGCATTTGCCTCATAAAGAGGCCTTTGTAATGTTGAGGAGAGTGTTAGAATTATGGTTGAGTAATTAAGTTTATCATTTCCTAACTATAATTCTAATAGACAAGTGTGATACACAAATGGTCAACTACGTTGGTGTAAAAACATAAATAAACTCATTTATAATGACTTGTTTCAAACTCCATTTGAACCTACGCAAGGAAATAGAACCGCTGATGCAAACTGTTGGTGCAAATACAATGATAATAGAAATAACACAAAAAGAAACTGAATAATACTTCTAAATTTTATTACTCTAAAGAAAGAAATTAGACAACACTATTTGGACTGAAGCAAGACCACCTACTCTCTATTACTATCTTTTCCATCTCTTTGGCTCACCAACTCTGTGTCCTCCCTCTCTTTGTCTAAGAGTGTCTTTGGACTCTGGATTTAATGGTGAATTTTGTTTTGATTTTTTTTTTTTTTTTTTTTTGGATAAGTAATAAGTTTCATAGATATCAAAAAAGGGACACCCTTGTGGGGAACAATTAACCATACATGACCATTTCTATGACAACCAAGCCTGCCTTGCCAGCAAACTAGGAGCCCCACAACAGACTACTGCATACCAACATACTCCAATAAATCCAAAACCATGAGACCACAAATCCATAGCAACTAGACAGTGAAGCATTCAAGCAATTCACGTTACACTTGCACATTTAACACCAATCCATATCCAACCTTCCTTATACATAAATTGTCAATCGTCAAGCATTTCCCTAAATCAGCATTCTAAACAGAGAAAGCCACTCAAGAAGGATCTTCTGCTTCCAAAATGGTGAATTGTATTCTATTTTGACTAAAATGGTGACTCTTGCTATTCTCACAAAACAAACTGTTTTGCTCAACGCAAACCAAAACAACCATTTTATATAGTTAGTAGAAAAGAAAAGAAAAAAATCAGAAAGCTCTAACTCAAATTGCACCAACTTTCCCAGTAAGAGCAAGGTGTAAGGTGAAGACTTGAGTTCACAATCCACTTGCTGCACGTGTAAGCTACCAATTAAAAAATCCCTAATTTTCCAAATCCACCCAATTCAATCCAAAATGGTGTTTAATTATGCACGAGATGAAGATCCCAACCTAGCTTAAATCCAATATATGATTCCATTGGCCATTTGGCACCACACAACCCTAAGGATATAAAACACAGCTCATAAGAACTCACAAACATGAAAATCAAACCAAAAAGCGAAGAAATTTACGCAGTATCATACTCCACACCACACAATCGTATTTGTTGTACCTTCAAAAACAAACATTTATCAACTCCAAGACTTCTACCAAATTAAATTATGTAAAACACACAAGCAAATTTCAACAAAACCAACAAAAACAGAGCCCTAAAATACAAATTTTTTTTTTTTTTTTTTTTAGAATCTAAAATACAAAATATTGATTCACCATTTTAGTTTCATGCAAAAAAAGAAATTACAAAACAAAATAAATAGAAAACTCAATTATAAAAGTAACAAGTCTCAAGAATAAAGCAACAGGGCAAGACATGACTATCCACTTCAGTAGCATCAACCAAATACAAGAAAGTACCGTTGAAAGAGGACACTGGGGGTCGGATTTCAGTATATAGTTTACATGTTTCTGAATATTGTGCAGAAGCTTTCATCCTTTCCATGCTTAAATAATCAGTCAAAATAGTAGCCCCTCTATGCCTAGTACAACGGAATTACATTTTTCATCCGAGTGAATTCTAGATAAAATCCATTAAAATCAGAAGCACAATCATACCATTACTATTACGTTAGGCTGAAAGCAAGACTTGGCTCACAAGTTATGATAGGTTGACAAAAAACTAACCTCATGAGTTGCAAGCTGTTGAGTTTGCAAAGGAAAGCTGTAGGACCACAGGCTAAGCTGAAGCATTTGGGAATAAATACAGCAACAAGTGAGAAACAAAAAAGTGCCACCAAATCCGAAAGAAATACAATCACAGAACAATCAAAGCTCTCTTCAGCTTTTCCCTCTCATACGTGTTAATTTGCTCTTAATTTGAGAGCAACTGGAGTGACAGGGGACTATGTGAAACTCTGAGAGACATTAGGAGATATTTGCAATTTACCCTAATATTAAATCAATGTCTATAAAATCATAAAAACCATGTATTTTCTTTCTTCATTTTTTCTTCATAATTAATTTACTCTTATTACCTATCCAAAAAAAAAAAGAGCTCTAGCT
>NW_027069806.1:511036-525751 GCF_002906115.3 Quercus suber
TTTTTTTTTTTTTTTTTTTTTTTGGATAAGTAATAAGTTTTATTGATATCAAAAAAGGGAACCCTAGTACAAGGGGTCAACAAATCAAGAACAAAAATCACAAGAACACAACAAAAACAGAGCCCTAAAATACAAATTTTTTTTTTTTTTTTTTTAGAATCTAAAATACAAAATATTGATTCACCATTTTAGTTTCATGCAAAAAAAGAAATTACAAAACAAAATAAATAGAAAACTCAATTATAAAAGTAACAAGTCTCAAGAATAAAGCAACAGGGCAAGACATGACTATCCACTTCAGTAGCATCAACCAAATACAAGAAAGTACCGTTGAAAGAGGACACTGGGGGTCGGATTTCAGTATATAGTTTACATGTTTCTGAATATTGTGCAGAAGCTTTCATCCTTTCCATGCTTAAATAATCAGTCAAAATAGTAGCCCCTCTATGCCTAGTACAACGGAATTACATTTTTCATCCGAGTGAATTCTAGATAAAATCCATTAAAATCAGAAGCACAATCATACCATTACTATTACGTTAGGCTGAAAGCAAGACTTGGCTCACAAGTTATGATAGGTTGACAAAAAACTAACCTCATGAGTTGCAAGCTGTTGAGTTTGCAAAGGAAAGCTGTAGGACCACAGGCTAAGCTGAAGCATTTGGGAATAAATACAGCAACAAGTGAGAAACAAAAAAGTGCCACCAAATCCGAAAGAAATACAATCACAGAACAATCAAAGCTCTCTTCAGCTTTTCCCTCTCATACGTGTTAATTTGCTCTTAATTTGAGAGCAACTGGAGTGACAGGGGACTATGTGAAACTCTGAGAGACATTAGGAGATATTTGCAATTTACCCTAATATTAAATCAATGTCTATAAAATCATAAAAACCATGTATTTTCTTTCTTCATTTTTTCTTCATAATTAATTTACTCTTATTACCTATCCAAAAAAAAAAAGAGCTCTAGCTCAATTGGCACTTCCTCCCCTTGCAAGTGCCAGGTGGAGGGTGAAGTCATGAGCTCAAGACCCATTGGGTGCGTGTGTAACATACCAATCGAAAAATAAAATAAAGTTTATTTAAGGCAAGGTAACAACGGAGTGGGGGGCTTTAGTTTTAAAGTAAACTAGCTTTTAAACCCGTGCGATTCATGGAAGTTTAATACCTACATGCATTTTCAGGTTCTTGGAAAACATAGTACAGGTATTTTCAACAAATTTTTTTACAAAAAATGACGAAATTTTTGTAACAGTACAAATAAATTTATGTACATGTAAATAATAAGAAACTAAGAAAGTAAATCTATTCAAATAATTTAAGGTTAATATTTGGAGTGAGTCTAAGTTAAAAAAATTTAATTAAATAAGTATGTAGCAAATGCAATTGAATTTATAAATTTTGAAAAATAACACTTTAGTATGAATTTCAAATTGAATATGTGTATAACACTTAGTATGATATCCAAAACACTATGTATGATATCAATAACAATATGCATTGACTTACAAATAGATTTTCTTTTAAACCTATTCTAAACACAACTTAAATGAACGGTAACACCCCTACTGATGGAGAGAAAATATTTCTATTAATTGAAAAAAAAAAAAATCTAGCTAAAGAGAATGGTGTGAATGTCCTTGGAAGTAATTTGGTGGAGAAGCATGACTGTTATCCATTTCATGTTTTTCATCTTAAATTCTTAATACCTCTTCTTCAGCTAAAGAAATTGAACAAATGAACCTAAGTTAAAACTGCAAAACAATCAAAGAAATTTAAAAACATTTGAGTGAGTTACAGCTTATTGCTTTTTTCATATAACTTTCCACAGCTTTAGGGTGCCATCTTTAGAAGCAGCTGCCACAGTAATACCTTCAGCACCTGTATATACAGAACAAGTTTAACATTGATAGTGCTCATTCTTCATTGTTCACCGTTCATTATTATTTCTTTCTATCAGTACACATCAACAACTTTGGCAAAACAACAAACAAACCAATAAAATCAGCTTATCTACACAAAATCCAAAAAACAGCAAAACCGCTGCAAACCAACTAAACCAAGAAAGAGATTACAACTAAACCCTTGCACACAAAAATTCAATGCGGTCAATGGGTTTTTGTGAATCCAATAAAAGGTCAAAATTTATATCAAGATGGGAAAAAGAAAAAAAAAATGAATCAAACGATTACACATCACCTGTCTCAGAGAAATTTCGTCAAACACATGGCATGCAACCCTTTCTTTTAAGTGGCATTTGAAGATTGCTCCTACTGTATCCATGACTATCTCTCTTAGTAATCATCTGTCAATTGCATATGATGACCAGATTTCTCAGCTAAATCACGCTTGTGTTGCAACTTGACTTGATAATCCAATAAAAACCTCAACTTGATAATGAAAATATTAATCAAAGTTGGCGCTAAAGAACCTCTCAGATTTGAATCAAACCAAATAGATACACTACACTTGGCTGAGATTAGTTATTTTTTAATCAGGAATGCAAAATTACGATGCTAAATACTTTGGACCACAAATTTCACAGGAGCTAAACAAAAACTACAACTAATGAAAAGCACAAAAGAAGAAAGATAAAATAAGAGATGGACCTTAGAAAAATACTATGACAGGACCAAAGGCTTGGTGGGAAGGTCTAACCTTGCTTTTGCTGATGACTCTGATTCTTTATTGCTTTCACTGCTACGTAAATCGCAATCCATTCCCCAACATGTCCACTGATATATTTGAAAGCAAAACAAAAATTAACCCGAAAAGCCAATAAAAAGCTCAACTTAATATAAGCCTAATAAAAAAAATAATCATAGATTGGAGAGTAATTTTCCTTAGAATTAGAAAAATGCAGATGATGGAAAATAAAAATAAAAATAAAGTACCAAGCTTTAGAGGCGAAACTTGAGGCAGCAGAGTTTCTTTTAAAAGGAAGGGAAGGGTTTAAGGGTCTGACGGTGGGTAGGCCGGTGGTGACAGCCCTCTGAACACTCTCTCTCTGAACGCTCTCTCTTACAGTAGGAAAAAAAAAAGGACGGGATGAAGAATGAGAGTGAATTTGGCGGTGCCAGGTTTCGGACCGTTTGGTTTATGTTTTTAAATAACAATTTTTAGATTTTAAATAACATTTTACGTATTTTAATACATTTTTTTATTCATATGTATTTTTATAAATATTTTTAAATAATAATTTTTAATTTTTAAACATATGTACCAAATGGGCTATTAGGTTTCGAGAATGAAGTGGCCCGAAAATAAAATTCAAAGTAAAAATTATTGGCTTTTGGTCCTTATATTTTACAATTTTTTTATTTTAATCCCTACATTTTATTTTTATCACTTTTTATTCCTAAACCAATTAACGCCTAACATTTAGGTCATTTTCGTCACCCGACTAACAGAAAAGCTGAGGTGGCTGACGGAGAGAATTAAATTATTTAAAAACATTAAAATGATAATAATAATAATAAATTTTATTTTTGGTATTAAAAAATACCACATGAGCATATAAATTTAAAAAATTAATTTATTTGTTTTAACTAAATAAAAAACAGAATTAAGACCCAAAAATCACAAAAATTAAGAGCTAAAAAGTATCTTGAACAAAATTAAAAAACAAATTTTTTGGAAAATTTTCTTTTTCATTATAATATTCGAAAAAACATGTTTTTTCCACCAATCTTTGGTTGGAAACATGTTCAGACCATCTCTTTCTCCTAATTCCATTTCCAATTACAATTCCTAACTAAAACCAAACAAATCCTTATAAACCAATTTCTCTTCTCCACTTATCAAAAAAAATAAAAAATTCTCTTCTCCTCTCTCTGAGCTATTCCACAGTCCCCATCAAATCTCTACAAACCACTATCTCTACCTCTCGATCTCACTCTCTCGGCAAGGGTGATGATAACCTTGAGCTTCTCCATGACAAGACCATTCTCGAGTCGACGTCGTAGCTTAACTTCCAAGCTTGACCATGGCTTTGCTGGGTGCAAGCCAAGATTGAGTCGAAGTGAGGCAACCGCCTGGGGATCAGACGACTCTTTTAGCAAGTTTGATGGGTTCGAGTTCAATCGGTGGTGGTGGGTTGTTTTTCTCTTAATCTCTGACTTTCTCTTTATCTAAACCCAACTCTCTCTCTCTCTCTCTCTCTCTCTCTCTCTCTCTCTCTCTCTCTCGATTGTTTGATAAGTGTTGAGGTGGTGAGTTTGATCAATGGAGGTGGTGGTTGGATTTTTCTGTGTTTGGGTAGAAAGAAAATTTTTAGGTTTGTGTTCGGGTGGAAAGAAAATTTCTAGGTTTGTGTTTAAGTTTGTTGGCTGGGATTGATCGGTGGAGGTGGTGGCTGAATTTTTCTATGTTTGGGTAGAAAGAAAATTTCTATGTTTGTGTTTAAGCTTGTTGGTTGGGTTTGTGTTTATGTTTGTTGGCTGGGTTTGATCGGTGGAGGTGGTGGCTAGATTTTTCTGTGTTTGGGTAGAGAGAAAATTTCTAGGTTTGGGTTTGGGTGGAAAGAAATTTTCTGGATTTGTGTTTAAGTTTGTTGGTTGGGTTTGTGTTTATGTTTAATTGTTAAATGTGATGAATTTTAGTGTTTAGTTTGAAAGAAAATCTTGATTTTCTGGGGAAAATGTTGATGATTGTTCAAGAAAAATTTATGAGTTTAGTTGGGTTTGTTGTTATTGTGAGCCAAATTGGCTAGGTTTGTGTGTGTGTGTGTTGTTTTATAAGAAAATTTATGGTTTTGGGTGGAAAGAAAATGTTATGATGCTTCGGCTTTTTAGATGTGAATTTTTTTAGTGTTTGGTTTGAGAGAAATTTTATGAGAAAGATGTTGAATGCCAAGATATTTTTTGTGTTCTTGAGTTCTTTGATCTGGGTTCGAGTTCTTGTGATCTTCATGTTCTTCACAAAAACTAATGAGTTTTTTTTTTAATTAAAAATTTTATTTATTTATTTTAATATTTGTTTTTAATTTAATTAATTAATGTGTGTGATTATATTATTTTTTTTTTATTCCACTATCAACCACATCAACTTTTGTTGTTAGTTGGGTGACAGAAAGGACCTAAATGTTAGACGTTAATTGGTTTAAGGACTAAAAGTGGTAAAAATATAATGTAGGGACCAAAATGGAAAAAGTGCAAAATGTAAAAACTAAAAGTGCATTTATGCCAAAATTATTCTATACGCATCCTCAACTCAATTGAATTATCTCTGACAAATGATTTATCTTATTAGCTATAAATAATATTACACCATAAAAAACGCGGGCTTATGGGAATTGTCCCACATTGCTTAAGAGAATGTGTTGTGTGTAGTATAACTTGTCTCACCCTCTCTTAAAAGTTATCATGGTTTTTTAGTGGAGTTGTGGTGTGCATTTATATTAGAACCCCTCTCTCTCCCCCTTGTGTATGTGTGTGCGTTTGTTTCTCCAAAAATAAAAAATAAAAAATGCGGACTATAGCCACATTTTTTTAGCCATATTTACAAAAAATTACATTAAAAATTAAACATAAACAAATTCTTAGGTGCATATTAGACTCAAGGGGCTTATGGGAATTTTCGTTCAAGCACAAAAATTATGAAGCCCGGGGTTCAGATTCAGGTTCAAGTTCGAGTGTGGGTGTGGTGCGGCAACATGGCAATTTTTGAAAAAGTAAGTTATGGGTGCGGTGGGATACGTTTATTAATTAATTATTAAAAATATTTTTATTTTCATTATCAAAAAAAAATTATTTTTTATTTTCTATATATTGCTAAGCATTTTTTCATAGAATAGTAAATATATATCAATTTAAGAGTAATAGTAAATAATAAAGTGAATATACACTACTAAATATTAGTATTATTATTTAGTAATTAATAGAATAATATTTTTATTAATTGCTATTATAAAGTCAAGTAAATTAATGAGTTTAATATAGTTTTAAAAGAAAATCATAATAAAGGAGATTATAGGGTTTTTTTTTTAATTAAAAAAAATCATTAATGGCATTTTTGTAAATAAAGTTAACATTTCGAGTAATTAGAAATTAAGAAACTTTTTTTTTTTTTACTTTAAGAAACTCCTTGAAATTCACTTTTTCCAAACCCACCCACGTGAACCACTCAACTACATCCACTCTTTCTCATATACCCAATCCATCATTCTCTCAATTCTTATTTTTCTTTTTCTTTTCTTAGAGCATTCGCATCAGTGGATGCAAATTTTTTTCCATTTTACACGTTTAAAACTTACTTTTTCTATTTTACACATTTATTTTTACAAGACACCCACATCAGTTTATCTATTTTACACATTTATTCAATAAAATATACATTATTTTACATTTTTTATTATTTTCTCACTTATGGCCTCTCTCTCTCTCTCTCTCTCTCTCTCTCTCAGACCCAACCACCGTATCATCACCCAGCCACCATCAAGCCGAAACCCAGATCTATTACTTCCTTTGTGCTTTTTTTTTTTTTTTTTTTTTCTCATTCTCACGGTTGATCGGAGCCGAAACCCAGATCAAGCCGAAACCCAGACCCATTCTCATGGTTGAAGAAAGAAGAACGAAAAAATGAAGACCCATTCCTCCTGCGGCTGCAAAAACCAATTCTCATGGTTGATCAAGCCGAAACCCAGACCCATTCTTATGGCTGAAGAAAGAAGAACGAAAAAAATGCTTGAAGACCCATTCCTCTTGCGGCTGCAAAGACCCATTCTCATGGTTGATCAAGCCGAAACCCAAACCCATTCTCATGGTTGATCGGAGCCTCCTTTGACTCTCGCTTGAAGAAAGAAGAATGAAAAAAATGCTTGAAGACCCATTCCTCCTACGGCTGCGAAGACCCATTCCTCTGAAAAAATGCTTGAAGAAAGAAGAGCTTACAGATGAGTGGTTGAAGCAAAGAGTGAATGAGGAGTGAGAGAAACGGAAACCAACCAGAGACAAGAGAGAGAGAAAAAATTAATAAAAAATAAATACACAAACTACAGTACCCGTGTAAATTTACACGGGTACTGTAGCTCGGGGATAATTTTACACGATTTTAAAAGATTTTAAACGGACTGATGTGGGCTATTTTTGAACAAAAATATGTAAATTTGAGCATTTTTTCTATTATACATACTTATACACGGACTGATGTGAATGCTCTTAGTTTCTACTTTCTATGCTACCTCTGTATTGTGGAAAGGCAGTAGCTTCAAACTTCAAGTGCGTTTCAGGCGTTTGTTTTCGTCTTGTTCTTATTTTTCTTTTTATTTTGTTCTCTTCTTCCTCCGGTGCGTCTCAGGGTTTAAATTTTTTTTTAAAAAGACCAATTCAGCTGCGTCCACAGCCGCATGACACGTATGTGCGTATCCGAGTGGGGTGCGTCAGCCCAATCAGCACACCCGTTAGTCTAAGAATTGGGCTTTGCTCAACAGCTCCACTTCCATTCTTGGCTTACCATAAATATAAAATTATTCTGGCTAATCGAGTAATTGTATATGTTTGGGGATTTTCAAGCTTCTGTTGATAACTCCTAATAATGTAGGTGTTCTGCGTTTGTAGGGTTTTGTGTGATTTGGATCAAAGTCTGTTTATGTATTTACTTGTTTACACCCAATGACCTCATGAGGCTTGGCAACGAAAATCAAAGACAAAAGCATAATGACTGTGGCAATGCTGAAAAGGTTTTTCCACCAAAAGTACATTGTTCAATATTGACGAAGAAAGAAAATGATTGGAATTGTAAGAGCAAAATGAGTTAAGACTTAAGAGGCTTGGTTTGCAAGGATTTTAGAATGTGATGGAGATATTTAAATATACATCTTTGGTGAAGTTATTAAGGGAAATTGTTGTACTATCTCTCGGAGGAGGACTTTCTGCTTCCCAAACGAAAAAGGCCCCCACGCATATTAGCGTGCATACTCATACATGTTCTCAACGTGTTGATATGTTGGGAGAAAAATAAATATTTTTAATGAAAGTATATCAATTATTTTAAATATACTTTAAAATTTTTTTAACTACTTATTTTGAAAACTTTAAATAATTATAAAATATGTAATAAATAAATAAAAACATACCTAAAACTTATTTTAATTAATTGGGATATCCACACTTTATGGTGGTCTAAATTTTTTAGAATTGTAATATATAATTGCATATTTGTATTAATATCTATGTCAATGCTTCTTAAACCAAACTTAATTACCTCGACACAATATATAGTGGAACTAAAGAAGCTAAGGGGTACTACCGCATACCCTTGGTGTGATGGTCACTTCACAAGTATAAGTGCTTGTGGGATATAGGGGCAAGGATCGAGGTTCAAGTCTATAGGAGGGAGTTTCGCACACATATACACTTAGATTAAGTTAGAGTAGAAATTCTATCTTGTAAAAAATAATAATAAAAAAAATATAAAAAAAAAAGCTAAGGGGTAAGATTAATGCATGAATCATGTGTATATGCCATAATAGGGAAAATTGTTTATATATATATATATATATATAAAGGGATCATGTTGATTTTGTGCGATTTCCATTGTTATACTCCACATCTCTCCCTTGGTGGGAGCATACAAATTTGACACTGTTTCGGTGGTATGCGAATTACATAGGATTTTCAATGAAGCTATGGTAAAGGCTCTGCTTTTGTGAAATGGGCAAGAGAAGAAATCAATTATATCAGTCAAAGCTCCACTACCAACTTGATGAGATAGATGCCTAATGCCTCTTCACAAGTCAGAATGACCAGGGTTAAGATAAAAAAAACAAGAAAGGAGATAAAATATCCAACTATCCTAGGCAACATGAATATAGGCCTACGGTCCCAAAATAATAAAAAAGTAGACTCAAAGCCTAGATAGACCTAAGACTTAGATGGAGAGAACATAGGCCTAAGGCCTCTAGGCAAAATAAGAATGGGCCTAAGACCCAAACAAAAAATATGATGTAGTTAAAGTTTGAGGAAAACAAGGATGGGCCTAAGCCCCAATAGAGAACAGGTGGGCCTAAAGTCCCCTGACAAACCAGTATGGGCATAAGGCCCAAGGCAAAACAAGATAGGCATAAGGCCCAATTAGAGAAAAATAATGGGCCTAATTCTCCTAGACAAAAACAAATATAGGCCTAAGATCTTATGATAAAAGAAGATGGGTCTAACACCTCAAAACAAACAGATGGGCCTAAGGCCCAGACATAGAACTGAATGAGTCTAAAACCCCCCTAGATGAAGGAAAAAAAGTAGACTTAATGCCCTAAACAAGGTAAATATAGATTTAAGTCCTAAACAAAATTAGAAAACAAGATGGGCACAAGGCCCCTTGACAAACTAGAAATGAAAGACTCAAATCATCAAACAACTTAGGTCTTTAAAAATTAAAAATGGGTCAACCTTTAAAAAATATTTGATAACACCTTTGAAGATCCATTTGAAAGTAAAGATTTTTTCTTTAAAAATAAAAAATAAAAAAATAAAATAAAAACTCTATTTGAATCTTTGGAAAAAGGTTAATTGTAAAAAAAACTATTCTTCTTCTTTTTTTCTTTTTCTTTTTAATTTTTGCTTTGTAAAACCGTTTTTTTTTAAATTATTTGAGAATAGATTTTGAAAACTTCATTCGTTTTTTTGAAAATTATTTTAAAACTTTATCATTTTTTTAAAAACCTCATTGAGAATTTCATTGGAAAGAAAAATCCATTAAGAATATTAAGAATTTAAAAGATTTCGTAAACTTCATTATTTTTTTTTTTTTGAAAACTTATTTGAGGATTTGTTTGAAAAGTACTTTGAAAGCTTCACTTTTTTTTTTGGTAAAAATTATATATTTTTTAATAGTGGTTGACTCTTCCTTGTTTGCCTAGTAAACAATGTAAATACAATTAAAAAGTGGTTATAATCTATAAAATCAAATAAAAATAATTCTAAGGATGATTCACTATTTGGAATAAATCCATGGAGTAGGGTAATTTATTGTTCATTAATTTGAATCAAGTGATGACCAATATGTTAATTAGGCTAATGTGACCAAAATTATATATATATAAGTGATAAAAGAACCAAACCCTGCATATAATCCATATTCAATGAATAAGTCTTTCTCTAAAAGCCAACCAAAAAGCCATCATTGGTTCACTCAAATAAATTTGGTTTGCATGGTTAAACTCACGAGACATTTGTAAACTTGCTACATCAATTCAATGGCTTGAATTCTTTTCCTTCCTTGATTGACAAGCAGCATGACAAAGTGTGTGTCACTACTTATCATTATATCATGGATTAAGTAGTGGCATGGGAATTTTCATAGAAATAGCCCCTCACCATGCAAAGTTGAGACAAACGTGGTGTACATGGAAAAACCATCCTCCCTTTTCTGGTTTTGATTGTCGGTTCACCAGTCCGTTCATTGATATTCATAAACAAAATCTAATCTATTAGTTGTAATTTTGCTTGTGCTTAATAATTTATTGCTGATCATTCATAAAAATAAACAAATACATACATACAATCTATTAGTATCACTTACTAACAAAAACTTCAACTAAAAAAACAATGAAAATAATGACCTTTTTTCTTAAGATCAGCTTATGACTAAATGAAAGTTTTACACCCATCTGATAACCTTCCCAACCAAACTTGAATGTTAAACTTACCACATATCTAGAGACTAAACAAAATAAACATTTGGAACAACATATATGGGGTTGTTTTTCTTGCAACTAAAATCAAAGTTATGTCATATATAGAAATGACTCCAGCTGGTCAGCAGCTAATTATGCTTGTTACAATTCCCATTATTTGGTGGACTTGGGATGTGGGTGCAAGCATTAGAAGCTGAAGGTGGAACCGGGGTATTCGTAAATGACACCATTGTTGCACCATATTTTGGCTTTGTTACACCCAATGGCCTCATGGCCTCATGAGGCTTCACAAGGAAAATCAAAGACAAAAGCATAATGACTGTGGCAATGCTGAAAAGGTTTTTCCTCCAAAAGAACATTGTTCAATATTGATAAAGAAAGAAAATGAATGGAATCGTAACAGAAAATTAAGTTAAGAGGCTTGGTTTGGAAGGAATTTAAAACATAATGGGCGATATTTATATACATATTTGGTGAAGTTAATAAGAAGGATGAAGGGAAATTGTTGCACAATTTCAAGGAAGAGGACCTTTTGTAAGCATCTACAAAATACGGATAGCTATTTTATGAGATGTTCACACCAAAATCCATATATATGTTTGGTCCTCCGCGTTCTTCTACCAATGCAATTGTAATTCTGAAGGGTTCGTGCTTTTAATTAGCTACCTTTTTTCCCCAATTTAACATGAGTAATTAAATAAAAGTCATAAAATAATTTCATAATGCGATTTCAATGAAACTGCTTAAATATATTAAGACATAATAAATGTGTAAAATATGATAACGTAGACTAGTTATGGATTTCGTCACTAGTTATTTGCTTATAAGCTAATTTTTTTTGTTTTTTATTTATAAGTTAGTTTTTTTTTTGTTTTTTTAGCTTTTATGTATAACTTCTTAAAACTTCAATTTTTTTAAGTATATTTTAGCATACTTTTAGCAAAATGCTAAATAAACTATTCACAAACAAAAAATGTCATAATATATATGTACTAAACATATACATATACATATACAAGTCAAAACATATATATTGTAATTCACACTTTAGAATAGTATCGTCCTTTGACACTTTATGCTGACATTTTCTTGTTATGATATTACTAAAGCTTGTTTCAACTAATTTGGTGGCAATATTATGAGAAACACATTTATCCATTTTTGGTACTGAATCACGTCGTTGAAAAGAAAGAAAGAAAAAAAGTAATTACAAGTCCATTATTTCCTATATTTTTCTTGCCATTGACATAGTAATTTCTTTACCTGCTTCTCAATCACCCTTAAGATGTATTTGAGCATCAAATCAAACCAAATTAAAGTACAGCTTCCAAAAAGAAAATCAGAGGAAGTAAACCTGAGTTTTGGATTACGTGTTTGACATTTTACAATATTAATTGCATGCCAACGTCACACAAATTCTTGGTAAATCATGCCAAAGCAAATCCCAGGAAGACCGCGAAGGCACAAATCAACATTTTCAGCTTTGAGGTCCGCTACGTACTTTATATGCGGGACACGTGTTGGAAGCCTACTTAGGGGCTTGTTTACATCTTCCACATTAAGCACACTTTGTGCTTAGCCACCACAAAAAGAAAAACATTGGGTTGTGCTGAACTTCAATTAGCTTTATCGTAATCTAATAACAAACCTAGATATAATGGAGGAGAAATGCAACATTTATAACATATTCACATTAATTTCACAAAAAAATCTTAAATGATAAGTTGTTGTGGGGGCATTTTTTGCTTCAAGGAAACTTATGTGTACTCCTTAGGCAAATTTTTTATTCTTGTCCCACATTGGAAGGAAATCTTTCCTCTTTATGTCATATAAGGGATGACCAATAGTGATAGAGTACCACTAATTTGGTTAAAATCCTTCCTCTTTATGCCATATAAGGGATGACCAATGGTGATAGAGTACAACTAGTTTCCTTCCAATGTGGGACAAGAGCAAAAAATTTACCTAAGGAGTACACATAAGTTTCCTTGAAGCAAAAACAGTTGTTATTAATAGATAAAAAAGTAATGTTAATGATAAGCCTAGTTTAAAACTTGTAGCAAGAAAGAGAATTTTCTTTAAGAAGAACGTTTTTTTTAATCAAGAAATTAGGATGTATATTTCAAGTTTCTTTCTACGAAGGGGTATAGTTCGGATTTTAGGGCTTGTAGAAAAAGTGAGTAAATAATGCATTATAATATAGCTTACAATTTGTGTATGCTGCATATCAAAAAAAGAAAAAATTGTGTATGCTGGAAGAATGAAATTGTTGAGAAGATTCAAGGAAGATGTAGTGAAAGAACAAAATATTACTTAATTAAGTTTTATTAAAAATATATACAAAAAATTGCAAATTATATTAATATAATAGGAGCTTTTCCATTATATGTTTTGCGTCGAAGTTAATAAGTTACTTGTCATGTTCACATTGATGACATATTATATAAATATATATATATATATATATATTGTAGACAATTAAATATAGTTCACAAGTAATGATTTTATTCAATTCATATTCTATTTGGCATTCATACCTAGTATGTAAATTTCTATTTGATGGATCTTTTGGAATCACTGGCTTCATCTTCAAGTAAGATGTAATGAAAAGGCACTGATGAGATAGTTCTCAATATGCCAAAACATAAGGCTTCCTCAATTTCAAAAGTAAGACCATTTCTTCCTTTCTTGGAAATTGTTATCCAATTAACATAAGTCCCAAAAGCTCAAAAAGTGTTACTCATGAAGTAATGATGAGTACAATTTTCTTGTAATATATCATATGGAAGTTGTTTTGAGATAGCTCGACCTCATTTTCCTTAGTTTAAATGGGAGCCACGTGAACTTAGAAGAAGCTAATTAAGGCAATACATGTCAAGGTAAAGTTGAAGGAAAATACTACAAATATGTTATTGGATAGAAATTAACGCCTATACTGCAAGTTCCTGATACAATGGTCCACTTGGGATGCGTTGGAAATAAAAGGTTGGCAAGCCAAGGAAATTGAAACGGCAAAGAAGTAAGCTTGTTTTGAATAAGATTTTAAATTTTATGTAATTGATTTTTCACAGTCGTTAATCTACATTTCATACCTACAAAGTTCATAATTTTATGAACAATATTATATATATTTTTGATCGATATATATTTAAATTGTGAAATAGGTAATGTATACGAATAATATATATATATATATATATAATATTAGTAAGTTTGTGAAAATCAATGTCCACAATTTTCATTTATAGCACCATTCGTTAAATGAGAATAGATTAATTTCCTGAAATAGCCTTGTCAATGTTCCCATGCAAAGTTGGGACAAAAAGGGACTTCTCTATGTAGAAATTTTTCTTCTTCCCTTTTAGTCTTCAACGACAATAATTTTGTCTCCTAGCCACTTTTTTTCCTTTATTGACATATTCTAGTGGAATTTTTAAGTCAAATAATAGCTTCTTTTTGTGTTCACAACAAAGGTCTCTATCTTATGGGATGTTCACAACAAAATCCATCTCTGTTTGGTGCTCCACCTTCATCTTCAAAGAAATTTTCATTTTGAAAGGGTCTACACCAAGGGAGTCAATACCGTACCGGAGGCTGTACCGGTTTGGCCAGCGGTACGATATATTTCGGATACCGGTCAATACCGGTGTACCGTTTCGGATTTACCGCTACATATATATATATATATATATATATATATATATAGTGTTTAAAGCCCATATATATATGTGCGGCGCCCGAACTGTTGGGCCTACTCAGCCCCAAGTCTCCGCCCCAAAACACGCGGTCTTTGGGCCCAATCCTCATTCGCCCTAAGGCCCAACCCTTGCTATCACAGCTCGGGGGTGCCGAGCTTCACTACTAAGTTATGATCGGCATAATTTTTACCGAGCACGTTCGGGGGTGTCATTGAACGGCGCATCAACTTTGTTCGGCTCAAAGAAGGCCCTCCAAGCGCCACCACCTAGCTCTAACCTGAAGTGGGCACCAAGTCCCAAAGCCACCCAGGCCTAGACTCCCACTTACCATCCCCCTAATTGGACCCTCCGTAGCACTAAGCGCGCACTAACTCTGCCGAGCT